>NC_088417.1:9414105-9556605 GCF_034236695.1 Oncorhynchus nerka
CCGTCTTCAAGAGAGCGAGAGTTGCACCCCTTCTGAAAAAACCTACACTCGATCCCTCCGATGTCAACAACTACAGACCAGTATCCCTTCTTTCTTTTCTCTCCAAAACTCTTGAACGTGCCGTCCTTGGCCAGCTCTCCCGCTATCTCTCTCAGAATGACCTTCTTGATCCAAATCAGTCAGGTTTCAAGACTAGTCATTCAACTGAGACTGCTCTTCTCTGTATCACGGAGGCGCTCCGCACTGCTAAAGCTAACTCTCTCTCCTCTGCTCTCATCCTTCTAGACCTATCGGCTGCCTTCGATACTGTGAACCATCAGATCCTCCTCTCCACCCTCTCCGAGTTGGGCATCTCCGGCGCGGCCCACGCTGGATTGTGTCCTACCTGACAGGTCGCTCCTACCAGGTGGCGTGGCGAGAATCCGTCTCCTCACCACGTGCTCTCACCACTGGTGTCCCCAGGGCTCTGTTCTAGGCCCTCTCCTATTCTCGCTATACACCAAGTCACTTGGCTCTGTCATAACCTCACATGGTCTCTCCTATCATTGCTATGCAGACGACACACAATTAATCTTCTCCTTTCCCCCTTCTGACGACCAGGTGGCGAATCGCATCTCTGCATGTCTGGCAGACATATCAGTGTGGATGACGGATCATCACCTCAAGCTGAACCTCGGCAAGACGGAGCTGCTCTTCCTCCCGGGGAAGGACTGCCCGTTCCATGATCTCGCCATCACGGTTGACAACTCCATTGTGTCCTCGTCCCAGAGCGCTAAGAACCTTGGCGTGATCCTGGACAACACCCTGTCGTTCTCAAATAACATCAAGGCGGTGGCTCGTTCCTGTAGGTTCATGCTCTACAACATCCGCAGAGTACGACCCTGCCTCACACAGGAAGCGGCGCAGGTCCTAATCCAGGCACTTGTCATCTCCCGTCTGGATTACTGCAACTCGCTGTTGGCTGGGCTCCTGCCTGTGCCATTCAACCCCTACAACTCATCCAGAACGCCGCAGCCCGTCTGGTGTTCAACCTTCCCAAGTTCTCTCACGTCACCCCGCTCCTCCGCTCTCTCCACTGGCTTCCAGTTGAAGCTCGCATCCGCTACAAGACCATGGTGCTTGCCTACGGAGCTGTGAGGGGAACGGCACCTCACTACCTCCAGGCTCTGATCAGGCCCTACACCCAAACAAGGGCACTGCGTTCATCCACCTCTGGCCTGCTCGCCTCCCTACCACTGAGGAAGTACAGTTCCCGCTCAGCCCAGTCAAAACTGTTCGCTGCTCTGGCCCCCCAATGGTGGAACAAACTCCCTCACAACGCCAGGACAGCGGAGTCAATCACCACCTTCCGGAGACACCTGAAACCCCACCTCTTTAAGGAATACCTAGGATAGGATAAAGTAATCCTTCTCACCCCCTTAAAAGACCTAGATGCACTATTGTAAAGTGGCTGTTCCACTGGATGTCATAAGGTGAAAGCACCAATTTGTAAGTCGCTCTGGATAAGAGCGTCTGCTAAATGACTTAAATGTAAATGTAAATCTATAAATCTTTGCTAGGTAAAGCTCCGCCTTATCTCATCTCACTGGTCACCATAACAACACCCACCCGCAGCACTCGCTCCAGCAGGTATATCTCACTGGTCATCCCCAACACCTCCTTTGGCCGCCTTTCCTTCCAGTTCTCTACTGCTAATGACCAGAGCGAATTACAAAAAATCGCTGAAGTTGGAGACTTATATCTCCCTCACTAACTTTAAGCATCAGCTATCTGAGCAGCTAACCGATCGCTGCAGCTGTACACAGCCCATCTACCTACCTCATTCCCATATTGTTTTGATTTACTTTTTTGCTCTTTTGCACACCAGAATTTCTACTTGCACATCATCATCTGCACATCTACCACTCCAGTGTTAATTTGCCAGGCTACAGCAAGACCTGTTCTGTCAACCATGAGTGACTCATTACAAAACTGAGACAGAATAACACACCACAGAGGATTGAACCAACCAATGCCAGAGCAGGCTATGAATAGCTAGTTTTTCATCCATCTTCAGCTTTAAAAAGATAATATATATATATATATGTATATTATTTTCCTAAATAAATCTAATCAAAGTTCATGAATCATGTACACGGATTTGCAGATGTTATCGCAGGTACAACGTAATGCTTGTTTCTCTATCTCCAACAGAGTAGTAATACCTAGCAATACAAAACAATACACATGTTTTGCTTGTTTCTCTATCTCCAACAGAGTAGTAATACCTAGCAATACAAAACAATACACGTTTTGCTTGTTTCTCTATCTCCAACAGAGTAGTAATACCTAGCAATACAAAACAATACACATGTTTTGCTTGTTTCTCTATCTCCAACAGAGTAGTAATACCTAGCAATACAAAACAATACACATGTTTTGCTTGTTTCTCTATCTCCAACAGAGTAGTAATGCCTAGCAATACAAAACAATACACATGTTTTGCTTGTTTCTCTATCTCCAACAGAGTAGTAATACCTAGCAATACAAAACAATACACATGTTTTGCTTGTTTCTCTATCTCCAACAGAGTAGTAATACCTAGCAATACAAAACAATACACATGTTTTGCTTGTTTCTCTATCTCCAACAGAGTAGTAATACCTAGCAATACAAAACAATACACATGTTTTGCTTGTTTCTCTATCTCCAACAGAGTAGTAATACCTAGCAATACAAAACAATGCACATGTTTTGATAAAAACAAGCAAGGTCAGAGTCTGGAATATAAATATATATATGTATATATATATAATTGACAGAGAGTAGTCTGTTCTTTTTTCCATTAATAGACACATCCTATGTGTTTTAATCAAATCACTGAGCTTGTCTGTTGCTTTAAGCGAACTGTTTGATTAAATAATTAAGACACACAAATGACTAGAGGGAGCCCGACTGCAATTGATTTTTGATTGTGCCGCCTGGCTCAGACTTGCTGTGCTGTGTTTAAAAAAAAAAATGACAACGTGTGACTAGCACCTGTTGTCTCTCTGTCCTCCCTGCTGCAGCGACCACCACAGAACATCAACAGTGTTTATCTGCGTTTCTGAAGATGTAACATAATTACAGACATTTCTGACTGAAAAGTTCTGTAACTGAAATCCCTCATTTGTTTAGGAAAAACAGTCCCTATTCCCTCAACCCTTGCTCTCTTTACGTGACACGTGTATGAATCGCATGCACGTGACCAATAGGGCCTGACCTATAAGCATATCATAATCACATCAATAAACTCCAAACACTGTGACACGTGACAGTAAAATGGATACAGTGGACGTGACAAATACATTTGAAACAAGGGAATGTTTACTGGTTGCTCAGGAGGTAAAGGGGAAGTCAGATGTGTGGAATAAACTTAACTTGTTGTGGAAAATACTGGAGATCCAAGAAAAAGAAGGTAGAACAATGTTTAGAACAATGTGAACAACACTAAATACATGATAGTCGGACCAGAGGGTCTGTTGTAATGAACCTGCGCAATGTTATTACAACACATTATTTCGATACATTATTTCGATACATTATTTCGATACATTATTTCGATACATTGTAAAAAATAACAATTAAATCTGTATTTTCCCACACTACCCCAGCCAGGTGCAAATTGGGGGAGGGACACAATAAATAAATAGCTTTGCGTGTGTGGCTCCACAATCAATCAGGCAAAAATAATCTCTGCCCAGAGGGCCTTAAAAAAATTGCAGAGAGAGAAACTAGTGTGGAAGGAGTGTCTTCCACTTTGCAAGATGAAGAATTTTCTGAACATGAGGATCATGTCTCTGTCAATTCAGAGTCTGACAGTGAGTTGGAAGAAGAGGATGAGATTGACCCTCAGGATTATCCTCTTTGATAACCGAGACACCAGACCAGCTCGGCTGGCAGAGAGACAAGCTAGCTGCAATCAGGTCAGTGTGGGAAAAGTGGGTGGACCGCCTTCCCCTGTTTTACAACCCTGGGCCCAACATTACTGTTGATGAGCAGTTTATGCCATTTAGGAGCCGCTGCCCCTTCAGGCAGTACATACCGTCTAAACCCGCAAAATATGGAATAAGATCTGGGCTGCCTGTGATGCTGCTCCATCATATGCATGGAACTTGTAAGTGTATATGAGGAAGCCAGATGGAGGAGCCCCTTCTGTCTGGTGCAGACACAGAGACAGAAAACAACCACTCACAAACAAGAGTGGGAAATCAGGCTACATATGTATGGTTCTCAATCAGAGACAACGATTGACAGCTGCCTCTGATTGGGAACCATACCCGGCCAAACACATAGAAATATAAACACAAAGACAAAACATAGAATGCCCACCCCAACTCACGCCCTGACCAACCTAAAATAGAGACATACAAAAGGAACTGAGGTCAGGACGTGACAGGTTGGACCATTTAGACAAGCTGGTGACTGACTACAGCTGCAAAAGAAGAACCCTACGCTGACAGGTTGGACCATTTAGACAAGCTGGTGACTGACTACAGCTGCAAAAGAAGAACCCTACGCTGACAGGTTGGACCATTTAGACAAGCTGGTGACTGACTACAGCTGCAAAAGAAGAACCCTACGCTGACAGGTTGGACCATTTAGACAAGCTGGTGACTGGCTACAGCTGCAAAAGAAGTACCCTACGCTGGCCACTTGTGATATTCTTCAACATATTGGACATCTGGATGACGTTGAACCCAGATTGGAACAGAGGGCAGCTCCAGAAGAGGCAACATATCCCAAAGATCCTCCGCTTCTGCAGCATCAGGAGGAGGATTCAGGAGGAGGATGCTGGTGCCCTGTGTGTGTGTGTGTGTGGACCCAAGAAGGACAGGAAGACACAGTACACATGCATCAAGTGGAATAAATACATTTGCAACACACACAGTAAAACTCTGTCCCTCATGTGGCGTGTAGACCAGCCTTAATATGTGTTCAATGGGGCACATTTATCATTTCCATAAAATACTGTATGTAAAATTTGTCTTTCCAATTTGTTCATTTCAAAGCAATAAACATTAATAGTGAGGAAAACCTTGTTTCATTTATATTTGTTTAAGATAAACATGATTTATTCCACTCATGTCCTGATTATAATAGATTTTTGTTTACAAAATCACATGAATAAAAAAATCTAACAGAGGCAAATGGCAAATGTTAACCGTGTGTGAGGTCTATATTGTTTGTAATTGATATGTCAACATCAAAGTATTAAGTATGAAGTATTTTTATGTAAATTGATATGGCTGTGTTGTTTTAAAAACCCAATAATGCTGTGAGTCCATCAGACCTGTGAACATTGGGTGAATAACAAAAACATGAACAACACACAAGGATTAAAGCAAAAACAAAGACTAAAAACAGCCAAATTAGTGAAACTGTAGTTGCGTGAGGCTTGGTTTCTTCACGGAATCTGCAGGCTATTAAAACAACACTCAAACAGGCAACAACAGCAGGATCGGTTTTATTTATGTCGAAGCACATGTCAAAAATCTCATTCTAAGGCATTAATATGGAGTTGGTCCCTCCCCCCTTTGTTGCTACATCATCCTCCACTCTTCTGGGAAAGCTTTACACTAGACATTGGAACATTGCTGCAGGGACATTAGTGAGGTCGGACACTGATGTTGGGCAATTAGGCCTGGCTCGCAGTCGACATTTCAATTCATCCAAAAGGTGTTCGATTGGGTTGCGGTCAGGGCTCTGTGCAGGCCAGTCAAGTTCTTCCACACCTATCTCGACAAACCATTTCTGTATGGACCTCTCTTTGTGCACGGAGATATTGTCATGCTAAAACAGGAAACGGCCTTCCCCAAACTGTTGCCACAAAGTTGGAACCACAGGATCATCTAGAATGTTATTGTATGCTGGAGCGTTAAGATTCCTCTTCACTGAAACTAAGGGGCCCGAACCATGAAAAACAGCCCCAGACCATTATTCCTTCTCCACCAAACTTTACAGTTGGCACTATGCAGTCGGCAGGTAGCGTTCTCCTGGCATCCGCCAAACCCAGATTCCTCTGTCGGGCTGCCAGATGGTGAAGCATGATTCATCACTCCAGAGAACGTGTTTCCACTGCCCTAGAGTCCAATGGCGGCCAGCTTTACAGCACTCCAGCCGATGCTTGGCATTGCACATGGTGATCTTAGGCTTGTGTACGGCTGCTCGGCCGTGGAAACCCATTTTCACGACTAACAGTTCTAGTGCTGACGTTGCCTGCAGAGGCAGTTTGGAACTCGGTAGTGAGTGTTGCACAAGGGAGAGAGAATGTTTATGCTCTACGCACTTTAGAACTCGGTGATCCCGTTCTGTGAGCTTGTGTGGCCTACCACTTCATGGGTGAGCTGTTGTTCATACGAGACATTTCCACTTCGCGATAACAGCACTTACATTTGACCAGGGCAGCTCTAGAATGGAAGAAATTTGACGAACTGACTTGTTGGAAAGTTGGCATCCTATGACGTGGCACGCTGAGAGTCACTGAGCTCTTCAGTACGGGCCATTCCACTGCCAATGTTTGCCTATGAAGATTGTATGGCTCTGTGCTCAATTCTATACACCTGTCAGCAACGGGTGTAGCTGAAATAGCTGATTGCACCAATTTGAAGGTGTCCACGTATTTTTTACATTTGTTATGAAATAATATTATTTTTATTTGTGTTGCACAATTGTTCTTACATAATATAACCATATACAATTTCAGTAGCAGGTCTTAGCACCATGCACAGCTCCCCAAAACAGATACATCAAAAGCCTAGGCACTACTTTTCTTCTATACGTTTCACATGCCTGCCATATAGGCTGCGTGCCTCTCTTCAGAGGTCATGTATGACAACTCAAATGTAACACTCTGCCTTGTGGCGGCGGGGTACAGTGCTGTGACGACGGTAGAAGTAGCAGGTGTGGAGGAGTGCTGGAGTGCGAGAACGCAACTCATCAACGTGTGGCGAGTAGAATGCACAATGGCTGCCGAGGAGGAACGGAACACAGGCTTCGCAGTAGTCGAGACACAGAAGGCTTCAGCTCGTGTCCTTTGTCATAGAAACTGAGTTCTACTACTGTTCTCAGGAACTGCTGGGGTAGTCGACAAGTCTCGTGTTACTAACTCTGAAGAGGAGGAAGAGCCCTTCATTAGTTGGTATGGTGGTCATCCTTAGTGTCTAGCCAAAAGCTTGCAGATACAGTGCGGGAAGGCTATTCAACATGATGAGATTATTATGGATAAGCAAGATTGTTTTTATTTGTCAAACGGCAGCCAAGCATCGTTGATCATGTCACCAGAATCAAACACTTGATATCTATTGGAAATGAGCATCAAGATACTTCAATATAAATATACTTCAATAGTAAATATACTTCAACAGTAAATATACTTCAATAGTAAATATACTTCAATATAAATATACTTCAATAGTAAATATACTTCAATAGTAAATATACTTCAATATAAATATACTTCAATAGTAAATATACTTCAATAGTAAATATACTTCAATATAAATATACTTCAATAGTAAATATACTTCAATAGTAAATATACTTCAATAGTAAATATACTTCAATATAAATATACTTCAATAGTAAATATACTTCAATATAAATATACTTCAATAGTAAATATACTTCAATATAAATATACTTCAATATAAATATACTTCAATAGTAAATATACTTCATTAGTAAATATACTTCAATAATTTACTTCGATATATTGTTTATTGTAGCAGCATTTGGTATTAAGGTGTTTCTACTGTAATTTCTTGCATAATACATTTTGATTTTACCTACACAAAAAGATCCCACCATGTCGAAAGAACAAAAATGAAACATTTATGAAATTTAAACCAATTTAGTTTTGTGCTTTTCCACAAAACTATTTGTGGAAAAGCAGGATAGAGCCACAAAAGTGAGTAATTTATGGGATGACACTGAAGACGAGAAGACGAAGACGAGAAGACGAATTTCGGATTTTGGAGTCATGGGCTTATATTCGCTTTTCACCTACACGTTGTCCCCAAGGTATTTGTGCACATACCATACTCTTTCGTCTTGACTCTCTCAAAGACAGAGAAATATATGAAAAGTAGTTCACTTAAATGTTATTATTTTCAGAGATGCTATACTGCCGAGTGGGAACACTCAAGTTCAGGCAGCAGGCATTTAAATGTAAAGTCATTGAGACCGAATAGAGGGTGAAGTCTTTCATCCTTTGATCAGCGGCGGAAGTATTTTGTCAGGGAATATTCTGTTCCTCAGTCTTCAGTTTGATTCGTCTTCTTTAGAAGAGTAGGTTGGTGATATGTGATGTTCAATTTATGCAGGGAGAATGATGCAATGGAGTTGGTTGAGATGAAGCCAATACAACTAGTACCGGCAACCCTCTAGCTAAACATGGAACTCTGTTCTGGTCCAGAATGAGTGGATAAAATCTCTCCCAGCTTTTATTGCGAAACATTTGTCATTACATACAACGAGAAAGCTGAGAGAGAGCCGAGATACTTCCATGAGGAGAGAGAGAGACTGAAGCCAGCAGTTTGCATATTTCTTAAAAACAAATGCCAACCCAGAAATGTCCATACTGCCCCCTGGTGGTCACTAGTGGTTGCACCATGGGACGGTGGACATGCCCAGAGCTCAGAAAGAGACAGCTGCTCTAGTTAACTGACAGTGTTTCGGGAAGCAGCCAGTCAGTTTCCCCCCAGGCCCGAGCCATCCTGCCGTGGGTTTCCACTGTGACACGGTCTACTTTGGTGGCCCCCACTCCTCCCCCGTAAACTCCCCCACTTTGATGTCATGTGCAATTGAAAGATATAGATTACGTGGAAGCGTTTCTTCTTTTTTTTTTGCAGCCAATTAGTGAAGTTTAACAGCCTGGCGGAGAAGAGGGGAAGAAGTGGGAGAAATAGGTGAGGAAGAGGGAGATAGAGAGAGAAAGGAAGAGGGCAGGAAGAGGGAGATATAGAGCTTCTCAATAAGCTCTCTATCTGGTGAAAATAACAGTAGGCAACAACAGAGGATTGGAATCATTATGATTCATCAATTTCCACCATTGTTTCACAGCCTGTCTGAAGCTCTTGAGTTGAGTGTCCAGAGATGTCATTTCTTTGAGGCTCCTCTTGAAAACCAAAAAAGAAGTAGTAAAGTGAGGCTCAAGTGCTAATCATCATACCCCAGCATCATACAGCGTATCAGACTATCTAATCATCATACCCCACCATCATACAGGGTATCAGACTATCTCACCACATTACTATCTAATCATCATACCCCACCATCATACAACGTATCAGACTATCTCACCACATTACTATCTAATCATCATACCCCACCATCATACAGGGTATCAGACTATCTAATCATCATACCCCACCATCATACAACGTATCAGACTATCTAATCATCATACCCCACCATCATACAGGGTATCAGACTATCTAATCATCATACCCCACCATCATACAGCGTATCAGACTATCTCACCACATTACTATCTAATCATCATACCCCACCATCATACAGCGTATCAGACTATCTCACCACATTACTATCTAATCATCATACCCCACCATCATACAGGGTATCAGACTATCTAATCATCATACCCCACCATCATACAGGGTATCAGACTATCTCACCACATTACTATCTAATCATCATACCCCACCATCATACAACGTATCAGACTATCTAATCATCATACCCCACCATCATACAGGGTATCAGACTATCTAATCATCATACCCCACCATCATACAGGGTATCAGACTATCTAATCATCATACCCCACCATCATACAGGGTATCAGACTATCTCACCACATTACTATCTAATCATCATACCCCACCATCATACAGCGTATCAGACTATCTAATCATCATACCCCACCATCATACAGGGTATCAGACTATCTAATCATCATACCCCACCATCATACAGGGTATCAGACTATCTCACCACATTACTATCTAATCATCATACCCCACCATCATACAGGGTATCAGACTTTGAGTCACGCATCATGAAGTTGCCATCAGATCAAGGCCATTTACCTGCGTGCCACCGGTGTAGGATGAAACCTCTCATTTACCCATTCTGTCTCATCTCTGTGTTCATTGCTGCTGAGACAGACGCTAGCATGAGGGGAATATTTAATCCTCCCGATGGCTCAATAGAGAACAAATAAGAGCCGGCATCGCAGCTTTAACATTCATCTGGCACCACTTCAGAATAAGTGGCCATTGCTCTTGGACGACTGTGTGATTATAACACTTTACTCTTTTGGAAAAGAGTACATCCCGGTTGGGGTAAAAACATTTGCTATCATTTTAGAGAGTCACAACATATCTTATGCCAGAAGAAAGTGGTGATTTCTGTTCAGTTTAGTCAAGGAATGACAGCGAGAGAATGAATTGAGACTGACAACAAACTAAATCCCATTCAGGCAGAAATGTGTCCCCTTTTTGTTCTCTCATCCAAAATGGATGGACACTGCAAGGTCTGGAACATACTGTTCATTTTAAAGCAACCAAAATGCAAACTATTTCCCTTCAATCACTGCATTGGTGGCAGCATTAAAGATCCCTGCATGACTCCCTGTCCTATGTTGGAGAGGTTCCCCTGTTCACATTGGGATTTGTACACAGGTTGATAGAGAGTGAGAATAATAGCGTAGCGCCCCCTGCATGCAGCTGTACCAAAGGGTTGGTGGTTCAAGCCCAGCTACGTGTTTCGCTCGCCTCAATCATTTCAGATAGATATATATACGCCTGGGTCAACGACAAGTCCTGTTTTTGATGTGAATACACAGCCCCAAATAGGAGTGTAATGATGACTGTTACCACCAGATGTCAGTTTAGACCGGGTTTTTTTTTTTTCACTGGGCAGTAGCTTCCCAAAATATACCACCATTGGAATCTCATTCAAATCACTACCAAGGCATATAATAAGCATTCTAATATCCAGTATCCTGGCTTATTTATAAAGATTAAAACCTTGCCAGGTCATTATAATGAAATCAAATCTCCTTAGTGGAATGTTAAATGTCTTTCTGAGAAATATTATGAAGATGTCGATGAGAACCTAGAGAACGCAGAATACATTGTAAGGAAAGGGGAGATACCGAGTCAGTTGTATAACTGAATGCATTCAACTGTAATGTGTCTTCCGCATTTAACCCAACCCCTCTGAATCAGAGAGGTGCTGGGGGTGGCTGCCTTAATCACTGGGGGGGGCTGCCATAATCACTGGGGGCTGCCTTAATCACTGGGGGGCTGCCTTAATCACTGGGGGGCTGCCATAATCACTGGGGGGGGCTGCCATAATCACGGGGGGCTGCCTTAATCACTGGGGGGGGCTGCCATAATCACTGGGGGGCTGCCTTAATCACTGGGGGGGGCTGCCATAATCACTGGGGGGCTGCCATAATCACTGGGGGGCTGCCATAATCACTGGGGGCTGCCATAATCACTGGGGGCTGCCATAATCACTGGGGGGCTGCCATAATCACGGGCTGCCTTAATCACTGGGGGGGAGCTGCCATAATCACTGGGGGGCTGCCATAATCACTGGGGGTGGCTGCCATAATCACTGGGGGGGCTGACATAATCACTGGGGGTGGCTGCCATAATCACTGGGGGTGGGGCTGCCATAATCACTGGGGGTGGGGCTGCCATAATCACTGGGGGTGGCTGCCATAATCACTGGGGGGCTGCCATAATCACTGGGGGGCTGCCATAATCACTGGGGGGCTGCCATAATCACTGGGGGGCTGCCATAATCACTGGGGGCTGCCATAATCACTGGGGGGCTGCCATAATCACTGGGGGGCTGCCATAATCACTGGTGGGGGGCTGCCATAATCACTGGGGGGTTGCCATAATCACTGGGGGTGGCTGCCATAATCACTGGGGGTGGCTGCCATAATCACTGGGGGTGGGGCTGCCATAATCACTGGGGGTGGGGCTGCCATAATCACTGGGGGTGGCTGCCATAATCACTGGGGGGCTGCCATAATCACTGGGGGCTGCCATAACCACTGGGGGGCTGCCATAATCACTGGGGGGCTGCCATAATCACTGGGGGCTGCCATAATCACTGGGGGGCTGCCATAATCACTGGGGGGCTGCCATAATCACTGGGGGGCTGCCATAATCACTGGGGGGCTGCCATAATCACTGGGGGGCTGCCATAATCACTGGGGGCTGCCTTAATCACTGGGGGGTTGCCATAATCACTGGGGGGGGCTGCCATAATCACTGGGGGGCTGCCTTAATCACTGGGGGGGGGGGCTGCCATAATGCCATAATCACCCAGGGAACAGTTGGGTAGAACAACAGATATTTACTTCAGTAAAACATTTAACTATAGTATATACAACAATATTTCATTTGCATATACCCTGCCCATTCCCCTCCCCCATATCCACATTTGTGCCACTCATAAGTGAGAAAGTGAGAAAACATATGTGAGAAAACTACAATAAATTGCAAGTAGAGACCATATAGATGGTCCCTAAGGCAGGGTTGTAATTTTTGTTGCGGTTTTCTCGGCCAATTGGGTTACTTTGAAAATGATGTCATGGGTGAAAATGTATTGGTGTCTGATTTTTGGGCTACTTCTAAATAGCACTGCTGTCGCCATGGGATTTCTCTTAAAATATTTATATTTCACTGTAACCTGCTGCTGCTGACTATCAGCGAGCAGGTTGTTACTGAGTGAGTGAGTGAATTAATGAATGAATGGTGGGAAGGGCCATTGTGTGTGTTGAGAGCACTGGTTGAGAAAGTGCTGCAGCAGAGGTAGCTGAGTTAAGGAGGCAGTGTAGCACGCCCGCAGCAGCTGAGTTAAGGAGACAGTGTAGCACGCCCGCAGCAGCTGAGTTAAGGAGACAGTGTAGCACGCCCGCAGCAGCTGAGTTAAGGAGGCAGTGTAGCACGCCCGCAGCAGCTGAGTTAAGGAGACAGTGTAGCACGCCCACAGCAGCTGAGTTAAGGAGACAGTGTAGCACGCCCGCAGCAGCTGAGTTAAGGAGACAGTGTAGCACGCCCGCAGCAGCTGAGTTAAGGAGGCAGTGTAGCACGCCTGCAGCAGCTGAGTTAAGGAGGCAGTGTAGCACGCCCGCAGCAGCTGAGTTAAGGAGACAGTGTAGCACGCCCGCAGCAGCTGAGTTAAGGAGACAGTGTAGCACGCCCGCAGCAGCTGAGTTAAGGAGACAGTGTAGCACGCCCGCAGCAGCTGAGTTAAGGAGACAGTGTAGCACGCCCGCAGCAGCTGAGTTAAGGAGACAGTGTAGCACGCCCGCAGCAGCTGAGTTAAGGAGGCAGTGTAGCACGCCTGCAGCAGCTGAGTTAAGGAGGCAGTGTAGCACGCCCGCAGCAGCTGAGTTAAGGAGACAGTGTAGCACGCCCGCAGCAGCTGAGTTAAGGAGACAGTGTAGCACGCCCGCAGCAGCTGAGTTAAGGAGACAGTGTAGCACGCCCGCAGCAGCTGAGTTAAGGAGATAGTGTAGCACGCCCACAGCAGCTGAGTTAAGGAGACAGTGTAGCACGCCCACAGCAGCTGAGTTAAGGAGACAGTGTAGCACGCCCACAGCAGCTGAGTTAAGGAGAGAGTGTAGCACGCCCGCACATCGTGACAACTTTTCACCAGTTGTAGGTAGGCTATTTAGATTGGTCATTATGGAGACACCCTTTTTCCATAAAACATATTACCTCGCTAGAACTGATCTAACATCGACAAAGCATTGGAAAAGGACTTGAGGTGTACTAGAGGTCTTTAGACAAATTCGCTCAGAAGTCGTTTAAAGTAAACTGCATTCAAATGTTGACATTTCTTATGGATAACCGTATCAAGCGAAGGGTTTTACTCATGCTCAGTTCTAATGCCCCGTGTACACTAGAACGCAGTGGCGCGCGGTGAAACACCGCTTCCCATTCATTTTCAATGGAAGGAAAGTGGTGAGAAGCGGAGAGGGCGGGACTGTCGGGCGGCACGAACGTGAAGTGGGAGGCGGTGAAAAAGTTCAACATTTTCCAACTTTTGTCAAATCACCAGCGGCGACCGCTGGGCATTGACCAATCATATCAAGTGGTTCCCATGATGAATTTGACGCTATGAGACCCAACGCTGGAGACTTTCTTCAGCAAAGATGGCTGACAAAAACAAATGTAAGTAAATGTAAGTCATTAGAACGGCACAATGAATCATGCAAAACATTTACAGTTGAGAGGAATATGTAAATAAATGTAGAGACAAACAATTACGCATACTTTTTTGTCATAAATTTCATTTTAATGGAAATCTCTATTTAGCAAGCTAGCTGACTAGCTAACATTAGATAGCTAGCTGGCTAGCATTATGGGTGTTGTGACATGAGTATGAAATTGTAATTCTGGTTGTTTAATGTTTTAGGGACTCCTGAAACAACCAGCAAACCAGGCTGTCGTCTCGTTAAACAGTGGATGTAAAGAATCTAGCTATTTAAAGCATTTACTGCAAATTGAATGTACAATTTTGGAAGCTTGCCTTGCTGATATTTGCCATACAATGTAGCTGAAGTAACGTAACTATTTTCTTGCTTATTGTACAGTAGAGGATAAAAATACCTGTATGCCTGTGGATGTAGCTAGCTATGTAGCCGATCTGTGAATGGACCATAAAACGTTTGGTAAACATATTAGTTCAGAACGTAGCTATGAACCTCAGCTATCATAGCCAGCTGTGTTGACTTCAAAACAGTCTAAATGACATTAATGAAGCCTATGGATTGAGTATAATATAATATAACTTTGTGCCAAGAATGCAAGTCGTATTTACATGTAGTTATTACCATGCATGACATCCCCGCATTGTAGTCTGTACATCTAATATATTCACTGATCATGTACTCTACTTTGGCAAACAAAGGTGCGGTTCGGGTATGAATGTCAGGATATGTGTAGTATTTCATCAAATGAGAGACTTCATTTCAACCAGGAGAGATTGTGAAACGCTTCATTGAAAGAAGTTCATTATCCAATTGTTATAAATACATAGTACATGCATTATAAATACTATAGTTGTATGATAATATTATAAATACAAGTTCAATTTGTACTTCAATGCACATCTGTTGTGCATTATAACAACAGAGGAAGAAATAGGAGGTGGCGAGAGAGATGTAAAAGACAGAAAGGGAAAGAGGTAAGAACAGAGGAGCAGGGATATGATTAATGAATCAGTGCTACCCAAATATTCTCTCACTTCATCACAAGGACATAATTGTGCCTGTGCTTTGCCCCCCCCCCCCCCCCCCCCCACACGCACACGCTGCTGCTACTCTCTGTTATTATCTATGCATAGTCACTTTAATAACTCTACCTACATGTACATATTACCTCAATTACCTCGACTAACTGGTGCCCCCTCACGTTGACTCTGTACTGGTACCCTCTGTATATAGTCTCACTATTGTTATTTTACTGTTATTTTACTGCTGTTCTTTAACTACTTGTTACTTTTATTTAATTTTCTTATTCATATTTTTTAAACTGCATTGTTGGTTAGGGGCTTGTAAGTAAGCATTTCACTGTAAGGTCTACCTACACCTGTTGTATTCGGCGCATGTGACTAATAATATTTGCTTTGATTTGATTTGATATTGTTATTTTTCTTAAATATTCTAGTTTAGTTATTTGATGTTATTTTTTATTATTAATAGAGTGGGGTTGTTGTTGTTGTTGTTTGTTGTCTGTGACCAGAAGGGTATACTACAAAGCAGGATCAATGAGTTAGCCAGCTAACTTTGATAACTATCCTGAAATAATGTGACTAATACAGTTTGATTTGATTTGATGTGTAGTGGTGTCTCCTAACCAGCCTTGGGCTCCCAGTCGGCCTGAAGGTTATCTTAAGAGGCGATGAGGTGGCGATGACGGAACTCGCAGTTGGCATCCTCTCTCACATAAAAACATCTCTGCAGACGAGAGCCAGATGGAGAGAGAGAGAGAGCATGATTAAGCCTTGTGTTTTTTCTTTGTTTTAACACTGTCAGTCATCATAATCATCAGGAGGTGAAATGCAAAACTGACCTTGGATCATTAACTCTGGGACTACTACATCTCTATCTGTATTTCATTGTAAAGCATCTCTTTAATAATACTTCCTGTTGACCAAGTGACCTCTCACCTCTGATCATGCTGTGCCCTCTATGTAGCCAGTTCAGATGTGGGAGGGGTTCACCGACACAGCTGATATAACCAAGAGGATTTAGGGAGAAGAGGAGAGAGGGATGAAGTGAAGGAGAGAGACTGTTATAGAGAAAATAAGGTAGTTAAAGAGACAGTGTTCAACAGGAATATGTGTGTGTGGCCTCACCTGGTGTCCACACCACACTAAGTGGCTGCAGAGTACATTATGCTGAAAAACATGCAGAGACACACAAGGACAAACAATATAGTGTAGTTATAGAAATAATGAAGTGTCTTACTATTCTCCATGGTTGGCCCTCTTGCCTATTCTTTGAAGGTGGAAGGAGCCACAGTTATACACCTGAGCCTGCTTACTGCACAACACAATCCATCAATCACATTGATACATGAGTGTGTAGGTTATAGGGTGTCTAATTGTTCAACTTTTTTAAAATATATATTTGTGACTTAAAAGAGTTTGTTTTGTTTTTGTACAGAACTAACACCCTTACCTAAACAGCACCCTCTCCTGAGAAGTAGAAATGAAAGGTAGAGAAACTGGAAATTAAATAACTGCATGACATGGAATTATTGCAATGTGGATGGCTCTTAAAATAATCTTTGGTGTTGCCAGGGAACAGCACCCTCATCGAAGAAGTAGGAGGTGAAGATCTCCCTGCATACACATTGCCTCTCTTGCTGCGTTGTTGGAACCAATCCTAAAACATCCTGCAGAGTAGCAGACTTCTCCTCTGGCACACGGCAGTGAGCTGCACATCCCCTCCTGGTCCTCGTGTCCATCCTCATGAAGTTATGCAGGACACAGATAGCCTTCACACGCCTGAATTCCCTCAGGAGGCAGTTCCAGATGGCCCCGGTCACCCAACCTTGCAGTACACAGTAACTGTAGGCAATCGTTTTGAAGGAATCTCCAGTTACAAGGTATCTGTAGGAATATGGAAGACAAAGTAATTATTATACTTTTACATCAGCAGGTCATGGTGGATTACTAAAGTACAATATCCCTTAGGAACAATTAATGATAACATGGGATAGATAGATGCATGGGCACACACATGTGCATGTGTAGCATGTGACAATAGCATGATTATAACAAGGATCAATGATAGCATCACAAATTAATACATAAATACCATTTGAAGCTTTTCTTTTTTTTTCACCTTTATTTAACCAGGTAGGCAAGTTGAGAACAAGTTCTCATTTACAATTGCGACCTGGCCAAGATAAAGCAAAGCAGTTCGACAGATACAACGACACAGAGTTACACATGGAGTAAAACAAACATACAGTCAATAATACAGTATAAACAAGTCTATATACAATGTGAGCAAATGAGGTGAGAAGGGAGGTAAAGGCAAAAAAGGCCATGGTGGCAAAGTAAATACAATATAGCAAGTAAAACACTGGAATGGTAGTTTTGCAATGGAAGAATGTGCAAAGTAGAAATAAAAATAATGGGGCGCAAAGGAGCAAAATAAATAAATGAATTAAATACAGTTGGGAAAGAGGTAGTTGTTTGGGCTAAATTATAGGTGGGCTATGTACAGGTGCAGTAATAAGTGAGATGCTCTGACAGTTGGTGCTTAAAGCTAGTGAGGGAGATAAGTGTTTCCAGTTTCAGAGATTTTTGTAGTTCGTTCCAGTCATTGGCAGCAGAGAACTGGAAGGAGAGGCGGACAAAGAAAGAATTGGATTTGGGGGTGACTAGAGAGATATACCTGCTGGAGCGTGTGCTACAGGTGGGAGATGCTATGGTGACCAGCGAGCTGAGATAAGGGGGGACTTTACCTAGCAGGGTCTTGTAGATGACATGGAGCCAGTGGGTTTGGCGACGAGTATGAAGCGAGGGCCAGCCAACGAGAGCGTACAGGTCGCAATGGTGGGTAGTATATGGGGCTTTGGTGACAAAACGGATTGCACTGTGATAGACTGCATCCAATTTGTTGAGTAGTAAGCTTGATGATGAGTTGATCATTTGAATCAGCTGTGTAGTGTTAAGGCAAAAACTAAAATGTGCCCCCCTCTGAGTCCCCAGGACCAGGACTGAGAACCACTGCTCTGAGTCTATTACTAACCAGGAAAACTCTTGTCACTCCAAATGAGAACCGATGTATTTCATGCTGTGAATCTGGTATGGATAACAACAAATGTCAGTTTTGCGCTGAGACCCTTAAATACTCTTACAGTAGCTTCACATTCAGGAAGTGTTCACACCCCTTGACTTTTTTTCCACATGTTCTTGTGTTACAGCCTGAATTTAAACAGATTAAATATATTTCTTTGCATCACTGTCCTTCACACAATACCCCACAATGTTAAAGTGGAATTATGTTTGTAGACACTTTTACAAATGAATAAAAAATGAAAAGCTGAGTCATTTGTTGTGGCAAGCCTAAATACGTTTTGCTTAACAAGCCACATAAGATGTTGCGTGGACTCACTCTGTGTGCAATAATAGGGTTTAGCATGATTTTTGAATGACTACCTCATCTCTGTACTCCACACATACAATTGTCTGTAAGGTCCCTCAGGTGAGCAGTGAATTTCAAAAACATATTCAACCACAAAGACCAGGGAGATTTTCCAATGCCTCACAAAGAGGGGCACCTATTGGTAGATGGGTAAAAAAAACAGACATTTGATCGTGGTGAAGTTATTTGAATTTATTTATTTATTTTTATTTGAGTTTATTTTTATTTTTACAGGGACAGTGCACATTAATCAACGTTTCAGTAAAAGTGCCGGTTTTAGCCAGCCGGCTAATTTTCAACCGCAGTCCCTGGGCAGGTTATTAAAAACAATTACAATATAGACAATAGCAACATAGAACAAGCAAGACATAGCAACATAGGACAAGCAAGACGTAGCATACAGACAGAGCAACATAGAACAAAAAGCAGCAAGACAAAATTCATAAAAGCAACAAAGTGTTTCCACACCTCACAAGCTACAGACAACAGACAACATGGAAAGCGGCAACACACAGCTAGGGACCATGTTCACAAATCTGATTGACCTTTAGCCATGTCTTCAAGCATTTTGTGAAAGTGTGATATGTGGTGCAGTTATGTGTGTCTGATGGCAGTGTATTCCAGACATGGGAAGCTCTCACAGAGAATGCAGATTTACTAAAGGTGCTTTTCCTTAGGGGAACTATACAGTCACCTCTCATGGCAGACCTTGTGGATCTGCTGCCATATGTCTGGGTTTTCTGTTTAACAAAAATATTGAGTGGAGGGGGATCCAGGCCATTAAGGATCTTGAATACAAGACATGCGTCGGTGTATTGCACAAGATTTTCCCAACTCAAGAGCTCATGCTTTTTAAGGATGTGACAATGATGATGGCTATTGGGCTTCCTATCAAGCACTTTGAGAGCCTGTTTGTAGACAGACTGAATAGGTTTTAATGTTGTACAGCAAGCTTGGGCCCAACTAGTCAAGCAGTATGTTAAGTGGGGGACTATCATAGATTTGAAGTACAGTTTTGCTACCTCTGTAGTCAAACAATTTCGTATAAATCGGACATTAGCTAGGTTGAATTTGGTTATTTGAATGACCTTTTTCACATGCTTTTTAAAAGAGAGGTTGGAATCAAGTATGATGCCAAGGTACTTAAAATCGGATACCACCTGGAGCTTCTCCCCTGACACATAGACATCTGGCTCAGTAGCATCTGTTGCCCTCTTTGTGAAGAACATGCAAACAGTTTTTTTCACATTGAGATGCAAACACGAGTCACTGAGCCACTTTGTAAACTGGACCATTACAGTAGTGAGTTCTTGTGCAGCTTGTTGTTTGCTCTTTGCATGCACATATATCACTGTATCATCTGCATACATTTGAACTTCAGACCCAGTACAGACAGAAGGCAGATCATTAATGTACAGGCTGAACAGGAGGGGCCCCAGTATTGACCCTTGGGGCACGCCCACATCATAGCTACGAGTGGGCGACAGCTCATTGCTCACTCTGACACACTGAGTTCTGCCTTCAATGTATGATTTCATCCATCTCAAGGCATCAGGGGAAAAGTTGAACTTGGACAATTTTGTGATGAGAATCTCATGGTTAACAGTATCAAAAGCCTTCCTTAGGTCCAGAAACACAGCCCCAACAGCACCCCCTTTGTCCATCTTGGACTTCACATTTTCCAGAAGAAAGCAGTTTCTGTGGAGTGTTTCGCTCTGAAGCCAAACTGCATGGAGTGTAATGTGAAGGGGCTGTTGTTGAGGTGGGCAATCAGTTGTTCTGCTACACACTTTTCAACAACCTTTGACACCACAGGTAGTATACTAATGGGCCTGTAGTTACTCACGTCAGCAGGGTCGCCTGATTTAAAGATGGCCGTTATTATGGCCGACTTCCATACCCTTGGAAACACACCGAGACCAATAGATGTGTTGGTGACCTTAGTAATGGGGCCAATGAGTGACTCTTTGTAGTTTTTAAGAAAGGTAGAGTCCATCCCAAACACATCTTTGGCTTTAGAGTTCTTTAGTGACCTAATCACCTTGTTCACCTTTGACTCAGAAACCTCCCTTATGATGAAGACAGGTTGAGTGTCATTCACTAGCACTGAGCCCGAGAAACCAGTGGAGGGGTTCTGTGTCAGTACCCTGACAGAGTCAATGAAGTAGGAATTGAAGGCTATTGCTATTTCTACTGCATCCTGTGTTAGATTGTTATTCACCATGATTTCTAGTCTTTTTGCAGTGTTACTATGGTCTTTCCCTGTTAACTTTTTTAGATTCTCCCATATCAATTTAGAATTTCCCTTTGCTTCACCAATTATGTTAATAAAAAAGTTTGCCTTGGCCTGTCTGATTTCTTTCATCACCTTATTTCTCAACATGGTAAACCTACGTCTGTCATGCTCTAATTTAGATTTTTGGGCTATTTTTAGAGCATAATCTCGTTCTTTCATCAATTTCCAGATTTCTCCATTTAGCCAAGGAAGAGTGCTCTTTTGGCCAGGTTTGGATTTGATTTTCTTTAGGAAGCCATTTATTGTAGTCTGGATTGTGGATAGAAAAACCTGACTATCAGCTTCCACATCTGTATAGGACAAGAGATCATTCCAGTTTATTCCCTTAATTGCTTTTTCAAAATAGTTTAATTCACTCTTAGGTATTCTGAGTTGATCCGGCTTTCTAACAGTATAGAGGTTAAACCTGCTCTTAGACAGCTTTCTGGCTATAAGTGTCAGATTATGATCAGACAGCCCAGTAACCATATTGAATGATTTAGTCACTCTCTCTGGTTTATTACTGAACACCAAATCAATCTGTGTTTTAGAGCAACAAGTCACCCTGGTCGGCCCTTTAACTAGCTGTGTAAGGTCAAAGGTATTAGTGATCCGTTTGAGGGTTTTCCTACAACACTTGTCTTCATAATTAATGTTAAAATCTCCCATTAAGATGACCTCTTTCCCAAAATCACATTCCCTAAGCATGGTATTAAACTGATCAAAAAACACACTTTTGGTGGAAGGTGGCCTATACATTCCAATGAGGGTAAAAGACATTTGGGGAGACAGTGTAACGTTCATGCCGATACATTCTAGTTCATTATCACATGACCACTCAATTTGTTTACATCGGATATGTTCTTTAATGTAAATCATCACACCCCCTCCTCTTCCTTCAATCCTGTCTCTCCTGAAAACATTGTAGCCAGGCACAATCAAAGCAGCATATGGAGAGTGTTTATGGAGCCATGTCTCTGAGAGGCATGGTATATCAATGCACCCAATCACTAGAAAGACACAGGCATCCTACCTAACTCAGTTGCCAACGGGGAAGGAAATCGCTCAGGGATTTCACCATGGGACCAATTGTAAAGGGGTGCGTAACTGGTTGCAATGAAGTCAGACGCAGGAGAGCAGAAATAGGTAATAGCCGGAGCGGTTTAATTTCAAAACCAAAGACATCAGAAATAACCAACATGGGTACAATACCTGACACCCAGTGCACAAGCACTTACAACAAACAATACCACACAAAGACATGGGGGGGAACAGAGGGTTAAACAAACAACACTTAATGAGGGAAATGAGAACCAGGTGTGTAGGAAAACAAGACAAAACAAATGGAAAATGAAAAGTGGATCTGCGATGGCTAGAAGACCGGTGACGCCGACCGCTGAACGGCACCCAAACAAGGAGAGGAACCTACTTCGGTGGAAGTCGTGACACCAATGGGGACTTTAAAAAAGTGTGTTTACTGTTTACTCCACAATACTAACCTAATTGACAGAGTGAAAAGAAGGAAGCCTGTACAGAATAAAAAATATTACAAAACATGCATCCTGTTTTCAACAAGGCACTGAAGTAATACTGCAAAAAAATTGGCAAAGCAATTCAATTTGGGTCCTGAATACAAAGTGTTACATTTGGGGCAAATCCAGTACAACACATTACTGAGTACCACTTTATATATTTTTAAGCATATTGGTGGCTGCTTCATGTTATGGGTATTATTGTAATCATTAAGGACTGGGGAGATTTTCAGGATAAAAAAATAAATTAAATGGAGCTAAGCAGGCAAAATCCTAGAGGAAAACCTGGTTCAGTTTGCTTTTCACCAGACACTGGGAGATAATTTCACTTTTCAGCAGGACAATAGGATAAAACACATGGCCAAATGAATCTACACTGGAGTTGCTAACCAAGAAGACAGTGAATGTTCCTGAGTGGCTGAGTTACAGTTTTGACTTAAATGTATTTGAACATCTATGGCAAGAGGTGAAAATGGTTGTCTAGCAATTTTCAACAACCAATTTGAAAGAGCTTGAATAATTTTGAAAACAATTTTGAATAATTTTCTAAAAACATGTTTTCATTTTGTTATTCTGTGGGGTATTCTGTGTAAATGGGTTATAACATAAATAAATTTACTCAATTTCGATTTGGCGCCGCTGAAGTTCAGAGAAAATAATAGAGGCCTCCATCTTGGCGGCGTAGCTACTCTACATGTTTTTATTTTATAAAAACATTTTAATTTGTATTTCTGTCATCTCTAATGGAGCATTTACCATCTCCAGTGAGTTGTCAGAGTGAATGTATAAACTCACATTATACTGTCTGTGAATGTTTAAGTATGGCCCTTCTGTTGTGATTCGGTGTAACCTTGCTCAGAAAGGGAGGCAGTGGGTGAATCTGAAAGGTCCGTCATCTAATCCTCTTTAGCAGTCCTTTCTTCCTTCCCTGTCTCCGCCGCCTGAAAATTATCACAGGGAAGCGTACGAGGAGGAAACTTAAGGAGAGGAACCTCCAATGCTCTCCTCTCTTCCCTCTGACACTTTGACAAGGAGGCGAGGAGTGAGTAGGTGAGGAGTTGAGGAATTAACTGTTGAGATTCACCCAGAGTGAGTCTCATTAGATTCCTATGGTGTCAGACATATCAAAACTAGTATACTGTGTTTCTGTCAACCTATCAGGTGGTTTCCTGGAGATCAGGGGAATTCACCTCACAAGTCCCAGGCTAGCAATGGGGGAAGGATTTATCTTTCTCTCTACCTCTCTCTCTCGGCTGACTCCATTAGCCTTGTTACTGACAGATCAATGCTGATGAGAGCGCGCTGGCTCCTCCAGAGAACAATGGAACTGTGCTTAGCACCCACTTAGCACAAGTAACATGTGAAACCCGATGAGCCGTGTGTGTCATATGCTGCTTAAGTCATTTAACAAGCGCTGCAGGAAGAGACATAGAGAAGGAGAATTACAAACAGAGAGAGAGAAACTAAAGAGACTACTAAAGAGAGATGAAAGGAGTGATCTCACCTAGCGATACACAGCCCTTGTTGTTTTGTCTAGCTTCTTTTTGCTTGGCTGTCATGTAGTCATTAGGCAATGCATATGTGGTTGTCTATTTCTTCAATGTACATTTGCGGCCGTGTGTGCCGCAAATGTACCAGCTCTCACAGAGAGACTAACTAACAGACTAATAGATTATAGGCTATGGAAACGGTTTACACTCTTGTCACCCTGTTTCTTCTTGTTCTGTCTGTATTTGTCTCTTTGCTTTTGTGTTTCTTTTGTTTCTTTTTCTGACTGTTTTAACATGGTCAGTAGGTATTTTACTGACTGTTTTAACATGGTCAGTAGGTATTTTACTGACTGTTTTAACATGGTCAGTAGGTATTTTACTGACTGTTTTAACATGGTCAGTAGGTATTTTTCTGTCTGTTTTAACATGGTCAGTAGGTATTTTTCTGTCTGTTTTAACATGTTCAGTAGGTATTTTACTGACTGTTTTAACATGGTCAGTAGGTATTTTACTGACTGTTTTAACATGGTCAGTAGGTATTTTACTGTCTGTTTTAACATGGTCAGTAGGTATTTTTCTGTCTGTTTTAACATGGTCAGTAGGTATTTTACTGTCTGTTTTAACATGGTCAGTAGGTATTTTACTGACTGTTTTAACATGGTCAGTAGGTATTTTACTGACTGTTTTAACATGGTCAGTAGGTATTTTACTGACTGTTTTAACATGGTCAGTAGGTATTTTTCTGTCTGTTTTAACATGGTCAGTAGGTATTTTACTGTCTGTTTTAACATGGTCAGTAGGTATTTTACTGTCTGTTTTAACATGGTCAGTAGGTATTTTACTGACTGTTTTAAGATGGTCAGTAGGTATTTTACTGACGGTTTTAACATGGTCAGTAGGTATTTTACTGACTGTTTTAACATGGTCAGTAGGTATTTTACTGTCTATTTTAACATGGTCAGTAGGTATTTTACTGACGGTTTTAACATGGCCACTTCATGTCTTTATCTGTCTGCTTTAAAATGGTCCCATTGTCTCTGACAACAAGGTCTGTAATTTAAAACACATAGAGTCGCTGGATTTACAACAGACCACGGTTGCTGTATTACCTCATACGTGTTGTTCCCCTCTGTTTCCTCTCCAGAACTTGTACCAGAACAGATTCCTGGGCCTGGCTGCCATGGCGTCGCCTTCGCAGAGCGCCCAGAGCCGGCGGGGATACAGCTACAGTCCCAAGCAGTAACCCGACGGCTGGCCCCGGCACGACCACGCCACCGCCCTGGCCCATCACCCCCACTCAAACAGCGACGCAGGCCTGGTCACCTAAGACAGCCGCTCCACGCTGACTGTCAGCACCTCCCACTACGCCGTCGGCCAGTCCCAGGACATACTCGTCTGCTGGGACATCAAGGAGGAGGTGGGCGCCGGGGATTGGATCGGCATGTACCTTGCAGGTGGGTGGAGCTTCTGATGAGTCAACGGCATGAGACATGATTCAGTGCCACTCTCTGAACAAACGACTGTCCACACTTTGCCCATTGTGACTAATGTTGATAGCTTTAACAACTGACATTGGTCAAGTTCACAGTAACCTTTGATTAGAGTGTCCATGCATAAGACTATAGTAGCTATAAGACATACTGTAACATTATGTGTGATGTTCCTGTGCTTTTAGATTAGGTGCTGTCAGAGATCATTCGGGACTATAAGAACCTAGGAGTGAAGGGCTCCCACAAGGGCCAGATAGTGTAGACCTGTGGTTACCAAACTTTTTATTGTCCCTTACCCCTTCAAACGTTCATCCTCCAGCTGCCGTACCCCCTCTGGCACCAGGGTCAGCACACTCTCAAATGTTGTTTTTTGTTGCCATCATTGTAAGCCTGCCACACACACACTATACGATACATTTATTAAACATAAGAATGTGTGTGAGTTTTAGTCACATCCAGCTCGTGGGAAGTGACAAAGAGCTCTTAAAGGACCAGATCATGAATAATAATATAATAATCAATCTTTTTGCTCTTTACCCATCTTACCCTGTTCTGCTAGCGGAACCCCTCGCCAACAGCTAATGAAATTGCAGGGCGCCAAATACAAATCAACAGAAATCTCAGAAATCAAATTTCTCAAACATACAAGTATTAGGCACCATTTTAAAGATACAATTATCTTTAATCCAGCCACAGTGTCTGATTTCAAAAATGCTTTACAGCGAAAGCTCCACAAACGATTAAGTTAGGTCACCACCAAGTCACAGAAAAACACAGCCATTTTTCCAGCCAAAGAGAGGAGTCACAAAAAGCACAAATAGAGATACAATTAATCACTAACCTTTGATGATCTTCATCAGATGACACTCAAAGGACTTCATGTTATACAATACATGTATGTCTTGTTCGATAAAGTACATATTTATATCGAAAAATCTCATTTTACTTTGGCATGTTATGTTCAGTAGTACCAAAACATGCAGTGATTTTGCAGAGAGCCACATCAATTCACAGAAATACTCATTATAAATGTTGATGAAAATTTAAGTGTTATGCATGAAACTTTCGATAACCTTCTCCTTAATGCAACCGCTGTGTCAGATTTAAAAAAAACTTTACGGAAAAAGCAAACCATGCAATAATCTGAGTACGGAGCTCAGAGCCCAAACCAGCCAAAAGAAATATCCGCCATGTTGCGCAGTCAACATTAGTCAGAAATAGCATTATAAATATTCACTTACCTTTGATGATCTTCATCAGATTGCACTCCCAGGAATCCCAGTTCCACAATAAATGTTTCATTTGTTCGATAAAGTTCATCATGTATGTCCAAATAGCTTCTTTTGTTAGGGCGTTTGGTAAACAAATCCAAACGCACGTTCAGGTCCAGCCGAGCGTAGGACGAAAAGTTCAAAAAGTTATATTACAGGTCGTAGAAACATGTCAAACTAAGTATAGAATCAATCTTTAGGATATTTTTATCATAAATGTGCAATAATGTTCCAACCGGAGAATTCCATTGTCTGTAGAAAAGCAATGGAACGAGAGCTACCTCTCATGTGAATGCGCGTGACTGAGATTGATGCTGCTGCCAGACCTCTGACTTAATCCCCTCTCATTCGGCCCCCCTTCACAGTAGAAGCCTGAAACAACGTTCTAAAGACGGTTGACATCTAGTGGAAGCCTTAGGAAGTGCAACATACACATATTCCACTGTGTATTCGATAGGGGCTGAGTTCAAAAACTACAAACTTTAGATTTCCCACCTCCTGTTTGTTTTTTTTTCTCAGGTTTTTGCCACCACCATGTTATACTGTTATACTCACAGACATCATTCAAACCTGTTTTAGAAACTTCAGAGTGTTTTCTATCCATTAGTAATAACAAATGCATATTTTAGCATCTGGGACTGAGTAGAAGGCAGTTTACTCTGGGCACGCTTTTCATCCAAATGCTGTCCCAAAGAAGTTACTGATAAAACCTTATTTGTTTATCGGAAATGGTGAATAACTCATATTCAGCAGAGGGAACACCCCCCTATCCACATCGATGGAACAGTCCACATCGATGGAACAGTAGTGGAGAGGGTAGTACGTTTTAAGTTCCTCGGCATACACATCTCAGACAAACTGAATTGGTCCACTCACACAGACAGCATCGTGAAGAAGGCGCAGCAGCGCCTCTTCAACCTCAGGAGGCTGAAGAAATTCGGCTTGTCACCAAAAGCACTCACAAACTTCTACAGATGCACAATCGAGAGCATCCTGGCGGGCTGTATCACCGCCTGGTACGGCAACTGCTCCGCCCACAACCGTAAGGCTCTCCAGAGGGTAGTGAGGTCTGCACAACGCATCACCGGGGGCAAACTACCTGCCCTCCAGGACACCTACACCACCCGATGTTACAGGAAGGCCATAAAGATCATCAAGGACAACCACCCGAGCCACTGCCTGTTCACCCCGCTATCATCCAGAAGGCGAGGTCAGTACAGGTGCATCAAAGCTGGGACCGAGAGACTGAAAAACAGCTTCTATCTCAAGGCCATCAGACTGTTAAACAGCCACCACTAACATTGAGTGGCTGCTGCCAACACACTGACTCAACTCCAGCCACTTTAATAATGGGAATTGATGGGAAATTATGTAAAATATATCACTAGCCACTTTAAACAATGCTACCTAATATAATGTTTACATACCCTACATTATTCATCTCATATGTATACGTATATACTGTACTCTATATCATCTACTGCATCCTTATGTAATACATGTATCACTAGCCACTTTAACTATGCCACTTTGTTTACATACTCATCTCATATGTATATACTGTACTCGATACCATCTACTGTATCTTGCCTATGCTGCTCTGTACCATCACCCATTCATATATCTTTATGTACATATTCTTTATCCCCTTACACTGTGTATAAGACAGTAGTTTTGGAATTGTTAGTTAGATTACTTGTTGGTTATTACTGCATTGTCGGAACTAGAAGCACAAGCATTTCGCTACATTCGCATTAACATCTGCTAACCATGTGTATGTGACAAATAAAATTTGATTTGATTTGATTTAACTCACCACAGGTTTATGAGAAGGCTGTGCTTGAAAGGATGCACATAACTCTGCAATGTTGGGTTGTATTGGAGAGAGTCTCAGTCTTAAATCATTTTCTACACACAGTCTGTGCCTGTATTTAGTTTTCATACTAGTGAGGGCCGAGAATCCACTCTCACATAGGTATGTAGTTCCGAAGGGCTTCAGTGCCTTAACCTCTTCAACCTATGGGGACGCTGTGTCATTATTGGATAGAAAGACGTGCCCGTTTTAAGCGCAATATTTTGTCACGAAAAGATGATCGACTATGCATGGAATTGACAGCCTTGGAAAGATAAAACTCTGACGTTTCCAAAACTGCAAAGATATTATCTGTGAGTGCCCCAGAACTAATGCTACAGGTGAAACCAAGATGAAGTTTCATACAGGAAATGCCCCAGATTCTGAAGGCGCTGTGTTCCAATGTCTCCTTATATGGCTATGAATGCGCCAGGAATGAGCCTGCCCTTTCTGTCGTTTCCCCAAGGTGTCTGCAGCATTGTGACGTGTTTGTAGGCATATCATTGGAAGATTGACCATAAGAGACTACATTTACCTGGTGTCCCGCCCGGTGTCCTGTGTCGAAATTATTGCGTAATCTGTAGGTCCATGCGCGTTCCATTTCTTCAGAAGAGAAAGTCAACTGCCACGAAGGATTTTATCGTCGATAGATATGTGAAAAACACCTTGAGGATTGATTCTAAACATCGGTTTGTCATGTTTCTGTCGATGTTATGGAGTTAATTTGGAAAAAAGTTTGCGTTTTAATGACTTAATTTATTTTTTTTTCCTTACCCAAACGTGATGAACAAAACGGAGCGATTAGTAGACACAAATAATATTTTTGGTAAAAACGGAACATTTGCTATCTAACTGAGAGTCTCCTCATTGAAAACATCTGAAGTTCTTCAAAGGTAAATGATTTTATTTGAATCCTTTTCTGTTATTTGTGAAAATGTTGCATGCTGAAAGCCAGGCATAATCCTATGCTAGGCTATCAATACTGTTACACAAATGCTTGTTTAGCTATGGTTCAAAAGCATATTTTGAAAATCTGAGATGACAGTGTTGTTAACCTGTTGAACCTATGGGGGCGCTGTGTCATTATTGGATAAAAAGACGTGCCCGTTTTAAGCGCAAAAGTTTGTCACGAAAAGATGCTCGACTATGCATGGAATTGACAGCCTTGGAAAGACACAACTCTGACGTCTCCAAAACTGCAAAGATATTATCTGTGAGTGCCACAGAACTAATGCAACAGGCGAAACCAAGATGAAGTTTCATACAGGAAATGCCCCAGATTCTGAAGGCGCTGTGTTCCAATGTCTCCTTATATGGCTGTGAATGCGCCAGGAATGAGCCCGCACTTTCTGTCTATTCCCCGAGGTGTCTGCAGCATTGTGACGTGTTTGTAGGCATATCATTGGAAGATTGACCATAAGAGACTACATTTACCTGGTGTCCCGCCCGGTGTCCTGTGTGCGTAATCTGTAGGTCCATGCGCGTTCCATTTCTTCAGAACAGAAAGTAAAATGCCACGATGGATTTTATTGTCGATAGATATGTGAAAAACACCTTGAGGATTGATTCTAAACATCGGTTTGCCATGTTTCTGTCGATGTTATGGAGTTAATTTGGAAAAAAGTTCGCGTTTTAATGACTTATTATTTATTTTTTTTCCTTACCCAAACGCGAGCGATTAGTCGACACAAATAATATTTTTTGTAAAAACGGAACATTTGCTATCTAACAGAGTCTCCTCATTGAAAACATCTGAAGTTCTTCATAGGTAAATGATTTTATTTGAATGCTTTTATGGTTTTTGCGGAAAATGTTGCATGCTGAATGCTAACGCTAAATGGTACGTTAGCCATCAATACTGTTACACAAATGCTTGTTTTGCAATGGTTGAGAAGCATATTTTGAAAATCTGAGATGACAGTGTTGTTAACAAAAGGCTAAGCTTGAGAGCAAATAGATTAATTTCATTTCATTTGCGATTTTCATGAATTGTTAACGTTGTGTTATGCTAATGAGCTTGCGGATAGATTTACACAATCCTGGATACAGGTTTTTTTTCGTAGCTAAACGTGACGCAGAAAACGGAGCGATTTGTCCTAAACAAATAATCTTTCAGGAAAAACTGAACATTTGCTATCTGAGAGTCTCCTCATTGAAAACATCCGAAGTTCTTCAAAGGTAAATGATTTTATTTGAATGCTTTTCTGGTTTTTGTGAAAATGTTGCCTGCTGAATGCTAACGCTAAATGCTACGCTAAATGCTACGTTAGCTATCAATACTGTTACACAAATGCTTGTTTTGCAATGGTTGAGAAGCATATTTTGAAAATCTGAGATGACAGTGTTGTTGACAAAAAGGCTAAGCTTGAGAGCAAATAGATTCATTTCATTTGATAACGTTGCGTTATGGTAATGAGCTTGAGGCTGTAGTCACGATACCGGATCCGGGATGGCTCCACGCAAGAAGTTAACAGCTCGATTTGCCAAGGCAGGAGGATACTCTGGGCGAAGCCCTATCCAGAAATCTGGCAGTGGCTTATGATTCAATTCAATTTTCACAGAACCACTTGTTGCAATTTCGATGAGGCTCTCTTGTTCAGATATCGGTAAATGGACTGGAGGCAGGGCATGAAAGGGACAACGAATCCAGTTGTTTGTATCATCCGTTTCGGGAAAGTACCTGCATAATTGCGCACCCAACTCACTCAGGTGCTTCGCTATATCACATTTGACATTGTCCATAAGCTTGAGTTCATTTGCACACAAAAAATCATTCGATGTTGGAAAGACCTGTGTGTTGTCCTTGTTAATGCAGACAGAGAAGAGCTCCAATTTCTTAATCATAGCCTCAATTTTGCCACGCACATTGAAAATATTTGCGGAGAGTCCCTGTAATCCTCGAATCAGATCATTCACCGGAGAAAAAACATCACCCAGATAGGCCAGTCGTGTGAGAAACTCGTCATCATGCAAGCGATCAGACAAGTGGAAATTAGAGTAAAGAAAACTTTAAGCTTGTCTCGCAATTTAAAAAAAACGTGTCAGTACTTTGCCACTTGATAACCAGCGCACTTCTGTGTGTTGTAAAAGCGTTACATGGTCGCTGCCCATATCATTGTATAGTGCAGAAAATGAACGGGAGTTCAGGGGCCTTGCTTTTAACAATTTCACCATTTTCACTGTAGTGTACAAAATATCTTTCAAACTGTCAGGCATTCCTTTGGCTTCGGTTGATGCTGCAGTGTATCGAAGTGGCGTCGGGAGCACTGCTTGTAAGCGCGTTACCACTCCAATATGTCTCCCGGTAATGCGCCATCAGTACAGATAACAACATGAGCAGCAGCTACGTTAGTAACGGTTAATGTGATTGGATGTTAATTATTTGACTAAGCTTCCTGTATTTGACATTGTGTTGTTATTTCTCTGAACACTAGATGGTTTCATTTTATGTATAGCCCCGTTGGAAAATATAAATGTATTGTTTGAAAATCTGAAGATTTTTAAATTTTTAAAATGTATTGTTAATTTTTAAAAAACATGTGAATCTCATTTTTATTTGACGTACCCCCGATGGCATTGTGCGTTCCCCTAGGGGAACCTGGTGTGGACGATCAATACCAACTCCCTCCATTAAAATGACACGTTAAATGATGTCGTCAGGTCAACTGGCAGCAAATATTGTATCATTGTTTTATCACAATGTGGATGATTTTGAAGTTCAGCATTGCAGCAAATCCTGTATGTAGAGCATGTTGTTAATCCTTAGGAGAGTTGATTTCCCCCCCCCACCCCCACCCCGTGCTGTTTCATCATAAGTATTTATAATACATTGGATGTTAACTGGCCTAAACAAAATGTCAGTACCCCCCACCCCCCCCCCACCCCCCTAGCACGGATGTCTCGAGTAGTTAGAATTATACCATGACCTGATTCTTTATTTATACCAGGTAAAATGGTGAAACTGGCTACAGGCACTAATGTTTCCAAGGGCTGTAGACATCACAGATCAGTCTGATTAAAAAAGCCCATTGTTTCCTCTCCTCATGACAAAGATTAACTTTCTGACAATTTCACCACCAATATGTCAGCCAGTTAGATATATGTTTTTCTTTCTCAGTTTTTTTATATTCTGCGATTATTCCAAATATGCCCCGTCATCCACATTTATGATTATATCTAATCCTCCAAACTGCCACCTTCGACCGGTACGGATGCATTGATTTGTCACTCCTTCGCTATAGAGGACAACCAGCAGGACTAAAGTCTGCTGCTCACACGGCAGCCAGCCTGATCTGGGACTGAGACTGGGGATCCATCCAAACAAACCGCCCTATCTACGGCCAAGGCGGCAGGAAGCACCAGGATTACAGAGAGATATCCTCAAGCACCCTGTGGAAAACTCCCCCCCTGGTGGTAGAGCCCGGTGACTGTGACAGGAACGCTTACAATTTTTTTTTTTTTTTTTAGCTTGACAGGCTTATAGTGAATTTTCGTTAGTCTCCCTCGGGTTAAAAATGGGATCTGTTATGGAATGAAATGGTACCTCATTAGTTATCTGACAGAGTACCAGGTGTGCGCTGTTCTCAGACTGAGAAACACACACACACACACACACACACACACATAAAGGGGAAGACAAGTGGACCATTAGTGATTGCTGTTTCTTTTTCTCAGCTCTGATTTCCTGTTTTAGAACATGTGTAATAACTGCATAAGGAGACTGATTTAACAGCACACATTCACCTGGACTCTCCTCTGGAGAACACCACCACCACCACCACCACCACCACCTGTACTCTCCTTTGAAGAACACCACCACCACCCCACACATCATGACAATGTGTGTTCTCCAACCCAGAGCCTAGAGAGTGTTTCTCTCTCTCTTTCTCTCTCTCTGTTTCTCTCGCTCTCTCTCGCTTTCTCTCTCCTCTCTGTTTCTCTCTCTCTCTCCTCTCTGTTTCTCTCTCCTATCTGTTTCTGTATGTCTCTCTGTTTCTCTCTCCTCTCTCTCTGTTTCTCTCTCTCTCTGTTTCTCTCTCTCTCTGTTTCTCTCGCTCTCTCTCTCTCTGTTTCTCTCTCTCTCTGTTTCTCTCTCTCTCTCCTCTCTCTCTCTCTGTTTCTCTCTCTCTCTCTCTCCTCTCTCTCTCTGTTTCTCTCTCTCTGTTTCTCTCTCCTCTCTTTTGTTGTCTTTATCACACCGCATCTATTGCAATCTCTTTCACGATCTCGCTCTCTATATTTATACATACAGTGTATTTATACACTACCGTTCAGAAGTCTGTTTCTGAAAGAAAAGCACATTTTTTGTCCATTAAAATAACATCAAATTGATCAGGAATACAGTGTAGCCATTGTTAATGTTGTAAATTACTATTGTAGCTGGAAATGGCAGATTTTTTATGAAATATCTACATAGGCGTACAGAGGTCCGTTATCAGCACCCATCACACCTGTGTTCCAATGGTACGTTGTCTAAGCTAATTCAAGTTAATCATTTTAAAAGGCTATTTCAAAATTATGTTAGCACAGCTGAAAACTGTAAAACTGGCCTTCTTTAGACTAGTTGAGTATCTGGAGCATCATTATTTGTGGGTTCGATTACAGGCTCAAAATGGCCAGAAACAAAGCACTTGCTTCTGAAACTCGTCAGTCTATTCTTGTTCTGAGAAATGAAGGCTATTCCATGCGAGAAACTGTCAAGAAACTGAAGATCTCGTACAAAGCTGTGTACTACTCTCTCCACAGAACAGCTCAAACTGGCTCTAACCAGAATAGAAGAGGAGTGGGAGGCCCCGGTGCACAACTGAGCAAGAGGACAAGTACATTAGGGTATCTAGTTTGAGAAACAGATGCCTCACAAGTCCTCCACTGGCAGCATAATTTAATAGTACCTGCAAAACACCAGTCTCAACGTCAACAGTGGAGAGGCGACTCCGGGATGCTGGCCTTCTGTTATGATTAAAATTATGGCAACAAAATGTATTTCATTAAACTGTTGAAAAAGAGGAAGGAATGAAGCAACAATAGAGAAAGAAAATGAGGTTGGCTAATACGCACATCGCACAACATTAGGGGAAATATTATGAAAGGTAGCCGATATGTCAGCCTACTATTTATAACAATGTAAAATAGACCCTATTAAATATCACATTCGCTAGTCTATAATTGTAACTTTGTAGGACGCATGTCCTGCATGTCCTTCACCAGCATCGCATGTTCTCTCCCAGCTTCGTGGTTTGAACGAGGTCCATAATTCCAGTCAAATATAATACAAAACAGTACAGTAATACAGTCCACACTTAAAAAGATTAGCCTACTGGAGCTAGTGTCATTTATTTACCCAAGATAGCATATAGCTAGCTACGCCTATGGGCTTTGATCTTTTTCCAGTATTTGAGACAACTGTACAACCATGAACATTAATTGTCAGATTCAACAGAAGATCTCTTTGTTTCTTGGGACCTAGAACAAGCATCTCTTTTTTTGTCTGAGTTTAAAAGTAGAACGTTTGCAGCCATCCACTTCCTTATGTCTGAAACACAGGCTTCCAGCGAGGGCAATTTTGTGGCTTCACCATGTTTCATTGAAATGTACAGCTGTGTGTCATCCACATAGCAGTGAAAGTTAACATTATGTTTTCGAATGACATCCCCAAGAGGTAAAATATATAGTGAAAACAATAGTGGTCCTAAGACTGAACCTTGAGGAACATCGAAATGTACAGTTGATTTGTCAGAGGACAAATCATCCACAGAGACAAACTGATATCTTTCCGACAGAAAATATCTAAACCAGGCCAGAACTTGTCCGTGTAGACCAATTTGGGTTTCCAATCTCTCCAAAAGAATGTGGTGATCGATGGTATCAAAAGCAACACTAAGGTCTAAGAGCACGAGGACAGATGAAGAGCCTCAGTCTAACGCCATTACAGTTTTTCTCAGTCGCTTTGGTGTATTTTTCACATCATCCCTAACATGTGCAAAATAATTAGTGCATTTCTCAGAACAATTTGTACAAACTGCAATATACAATAGATATGTTTCTAAAGCTAGTCAGTCACTAAAAATCCTTAGTACATCTCTCAAAAGTAAATATTCATGCCAATGATCATGTCAGTGTCATCAGAATGATAAGTCATTGAGTCATTGTTCACGAACGAGGTCGTCAAAATGTTTAGACATGTTGTCAATGTAACTGTGTACTTTGACAGTATTACCTGATGTAAACTTAGGCTACAGTTTGGATGACAGTTACTGTATTGAAAATGCACAAGGCTGCACTTCTATGGCATATATCAATTTCAACAGTACTATTTACATATTACTGTATGTGGGTTATTGATTGAAAGAGACTGGACAACCCAAGTGGCACAAAGGGAAAAAAAACGAAATTAGAAAGAAACACAGAAAACCACCTCTAAAGCACAATTTTGTCAGAGGACAAATCATCCACTGTTGTGCTGTCTCTACACATTCAGACGTTCCTGTCTGTCGGCCCACATATTCTCATCCACATCACACCGGATATTTTTCCTTCCAATGCAACGTGGAAAGAATCTTTTGGAATGCCTTATCCATCCTCTGCAGGTGTCTACTGTGATATCCTCACATGCTGCATCCATTGCAGCCAGCAGGGTCATCTGTGTGTGTGGCTGACGATCGTACACCTTCCACCTCCATGCTGAAAATAACTCCTCAATTGGGTTAAGGAATGGTGAATAAGGTGGGAGGAATTCTATGAGCATCCTCGGGTGGGTCACAAACCATTGCCTTATGATGTTTGATCGATGGAAACATTATCACAAATGACCACATACTTTGGCAAATCCTCTCTAAACAGACCCCTCTCATCATCAGGGATGAGAGCCCTGTAGAGAGTCTCTAAAAAGTTGAGTAGATGCTGGGTGTTGTATGGCCCTGTAAGGGGGATATGGGTTAGGACACCATGCTTCGAAATAGCAGCACACATGGTGATATTTCCTCCCCGTTGGCCTGGCAAATCCACAGTAGCTCTGTGACCGATGATATTCCGATATATTCCGATATTCCTTCTGCATTTGGTCAGATTAAAGCCAGCCTCATCCACATATACAAAGTTGTGAGAGGGTTCACTTGATTCCAACTCCATTATACGCTATATCCCAGAACACACAGTTGAATTTGTTTTGGTAAGGAAGAGTGACATAAAATGCACATATATTGCATGTTCCTTCCACAGCAATGGAAATGTGTGCAGTTTATGCTTACTGTACTATGTATCACTATAAAATGTTGCTGTCAAGTAGTTACATAGATATATGTTTTACCTGTACATACTGGTACCGTAGCTCCTTAACTCTGTCCTCATTCCTTTGGAATGGTACACGGTACAGCTGTTTCATACTCATCTGGTTTCTATGCAGCACCCTGTCGATGGTTGAGATGCTAACCGTATGGATGTTTTCAAAGACATCGTTGTCTTCTATAATGGTCCTTTGTATTTCCCTGAGTCTCATGGCATTGTTTGCTAGGACCATGGTGCAAATAGCCTCCTCCTGTTGAGGTGTGAAAAGGCGTCCTCTGCTACCGGTTTGAGGTAATCTTGCAGTCCTATGTGTGGAAAAATGCAGTGATGCATCGCACACTTTCACATAGACAAAAACTATGCGAACACACATTTTACTGTAAAACATTGCAACTCTGTGTTGTGGTCTGTCTATATATGCTTGCCAATTGATTATTCATGAGATGCACCTTTGAGCAATTTAGACAACTGGTTGAACTAACACTTTACATTCCTTCATGAGTGAGGGTCAATTTCACCTGCACGATTCATCAATTCACGTTTTTGTACAAAAGGTCTAATAGAAATGTGTAAAACTATGCTTGACAGTTTATGACAAATAGTTGAACAATTTAGCATGTAATGGCTTATGCAAGGAACTAATGCCTAGATGTTTTGAGGGGTAAGACTATTCAACAGAGAACCATCTACTATATTTTGATCAACATGACATGAGCAATTGATAATGTGGAAAAAAGTTGACACTTGTACATTATCAATTGCAATTTGTTCAAAGGAATAAGAAATTGCTTTAATGATGTGCACAAGTGACTAGATGATTTGGAATTTGTACAAGTAGTATCAAGAATTGCACTTTTGATCTAAAAAATGCACCAAAGCGACTGAGAAAAACTGTAAAAGGTAATTTACCACCTTCACAAGTGCAGTCTCAGTGCTCTGATGGTGCTCAGCAGTCTCAGTGCTCTCCATCCCTCCATCCCTCCACCTCTCCCTACCTCCACCTCTCCCTACCTCCACATCTCCCTACCTCCACCTCTCCCTACCTCCACATCTCCCTACCTCCACCTCTCCCTACCTCCACATCTCCCTTCCTCTACCTCTCCATCCCTCCACCTCTCCATCCCTCCACCTCTCCCTACCTCCATCCCCCCACCTCTCCCTACCTCCACCCAACCCAGGGGGTTACGGGCAGGAAAAATATAATTGTGTTGTCCTTAATCTCACCTCCTCTCTCTCTCTCTCCTGCTCTCTCCCTCTCTCTCTCTCCCTCTCTCTCTCTCTCTCCCTTCTGAAGTGGACACTAAGATCTGTTTGAAGTATTACCACGGAGTGAGTGGAGCATTGTGAGCCACCACCCCCTAGCGTGACAGAGAAAAATGCATCTGCCCCAGTGAATGTCAACACAAAAACACAACAACACACCCTAGTCTTAGCCCGTTCCCTCTGTCCTCCTCCTTAATGCTCCTGGAAGAAGTCAACCTATAGGCTCAGATCTAGCACAAGATATAGAATCAGCCTAAAAAATGTACTTTTGATCAACCCAACACACCATCCTCTAACTGCTTGTTACCTAAATGTTTTAGAGAATATGACAACAGTGATCCCAACATAAGAGTACATTTCTATAATATAAGTTGGTTCACATAGAAGCTGAATCTATAGTAGTCATCACCTCATCTAGGGCTGCTGCCACAGACAGACAGACAGACAGACAGACAGACAGACAGACAGACAGACAGACAGACAGACAGACAGACAGACAGACAGACAGACAGACAGACAGACAGACAGACAGACAGACAGACAGACAGACAGACAGACAGAAAGGTAGAAAGGCAGAAAGGCTGACAGACAAGCAGACAGACAGGCATACAGACAGACAGGCACACAGACAGACAGGCAAAAAGGAGGGGAGGCAGACAGACAGATCACCCCTAAACCTGATCTGACAATATTGTATTCCTGGTTTAAAAATAACCTCACCCTGTCAGAGGGAGAGGGAGAGAGAAGGCTCAGGTTGTTGAGGTAGAGTTCGCAGCACGTCAAAATGGCATAGGTGGAGGACAGGGCCCCCGAGTTTCAGTGGTTCCCTGTCTGTCTGCTGGGTAGAGAGATAGGTAACCTGTCAAATCAACGAATCAGTGTGGAACTGCCCCTGTCTGTCTGCTGGGTAGAGAGATAGGTAACCTGTCAAATCAATGAATCAGTGTGGAACTGTCCCTGTATGTCTGCTGGGTAGAGAGATAGGTAACCTGTCAAATCAATGAATCAGTGTGGAACTGTCCCTGTCTGTCTGCTCTGTAGAGAGATAGGTAACCTGTCAAATCAACGAATCAGTGTGGAACTGTCCCTGTATGTCTGCTGGGTAGAGAGATAGGTAACCTGTCAAATCAACGATTCAGTGTGGAACTGTCCCTGTATGTCTGCTGGGTAGAGAGATAGGTAACCTGTCAAATCAATGAATCAGTGTGGAACTGTCCCTGTATGTCTGCTGGGTAGAGAGATAGGTAACCTGTCAAATCAATGAATCAGTGTGGAACTGTCCCTGTATGTCTGCTCTGTAGAGAGATAGGTAACCTGTCAAATCAACGAATCAGTGTGGAACTGTCCCTGTATGTCTGCTGGGTAGAGAGATAGGTAACCTGTCAAATCAACGAATCAGTGTGGAACTGTCCCTGTCTATCTGTTGTGTCGTGAGATAAGTAGCCTGTTAAATTTCACAAATCAGTCTTGAACTCTCCCTTTTTGTCTGCTGTGTAGGGAGGAGACAGATAAGTAGCCTGTTAAATCAACTAACAGTGTGGAACTGTGCCTGTCTGTCTGCTCTGTAGAGAGATATGTAACCTGTCAAATCAATACATTTTATTTTATTTATTTTTTCTTCACCTTTATTTAACCAGGTAGGCTAGTTGAGAACAAGTTCTCATTTACAACTGCGACCTGGCCAAGATAAAGCAAAGCAGTTCGACAAAAACAACAACACAGAGTTACACATGGAATAAAAAAACATACAGTCCATAATACAGTAGAAAATCTATATACAGCATGTGCAAATGAGGTAGGATAAGAGAGTTAAGGCAATAAATAGGCCATGGTGGCGAAGTAATTACAATGTAACAATTAAACACTGGAGTGATAGATGTGCAGAAGATGAATGTGCAAGTTGAGATACTGGGGTGCAAAGGAGCTAGATAAATAAATAAATACAGTATGGGGATGAGGTAGATTGGATGGGCTATTTACAGATGAGCTATGTACAGGTGCAGTGATCTGTGAGCTGCTCTGACAGCTAGTACTTAAAGCTAGTGAGGGAGGTAAGAGTCTCCAGCTTCAGAGATTTTTGCAGTTCGTTCCAGTCATTGGCAGCGGAGAACTGGAAGGAAAGGCGGCCAAAGGAAGAATTGACTTTGGGGGTGACCAGTGAGAAATACCTGCTGGACCGCGTGGGTGCTGCTATGGTGACCAGTGAGCCGAGATAAGGCAGGGCTTTACATAGCAGAGACTTGTAGATGACCTGGAGCCAGTGGGTTTGGCGACGAGTATGTAGCAAGGGCCAGCCAACGAGATCATACAGGTCGCAGTGGTGGGTAGTATATGGGTTTTTGGTGGCAAAACGGATGGCACTGTGATAGACTGCATCCAATTTGTTGAGTAGAGTGTTGGAGCCTATTCTGTAAATGACATCGCCGAAGTCAAGGATTGGTAGGATGGTCAGTTTTACGAGGATATGTTTGGCAGCATGAGTGAAGGATGCCCTGTTGCGAAATAGGAAGCTGATTCTAGATTTCATTTTGGATTGGAGATGTTTAATGTGAGTCTGGAAGGAGAGTTTACAGTCTAACCAGACACCTAGGTATTTGTAGTTGTCCACATATTCTAAGCCAGAACTGTCCAGAGTAGTGATGCTGGACGGGCGGGCAGGTGCGGGCAGCGATCGGTTGAAGTTTTACTTGCGTTTAATAGCAGTTAGAGGCCACGGAAGGAGAGTTGTACGGCATTGAAGCTCATCTGGAGGTTAGTCAACACAGTGTCCATCGAAGGGCCAGAGGTGTACAGAATGGTGTTGTCTGAGTAGAGGTTGATCAGAGAATGACCAGCAGCGAGAGCGACATCATTGATGTATAGAGAGAAGAGAGTCGGCCCGAGAATTGAACCCTGTGGCACCCCCATAGAGACTACCAGAGGTCCGGACAACATGCCCTCCGATTTGACATACTGAACTCTATCTGAGAAGTAGTTGGTGAACCAAGCGAGGCAATCATTTGAGAAACCAAGGCTGTTGAGTCTGCAAATAAGAATGTTGTGATTGACGGAGTCGAATGCTTTAGCTAGGTTGATGAATACGGCTGCACAGTAATGTCTCTTATCGATAGCGTTTATGATAGGACCTTGAGCGTGGCTGAGGTGCACCCATGAAAACTGTATATGTCACACCCTGATCCGATTCACCTGTCTTTTTGCTTTTCTCCATCCCCCTCCATGTGTCACCCTTCTTCCCCATTATCCCCAGTGTATTTATACCTGTGTTCTCTGTTTGTCTATTGCCAGTTCGTTTTGTTAGTCAAGCCTGCCAGTGTTTTCCCCCTTGAGCCTGTCTATTTCTAGTTCCTGTTTTCTAGTTTTCCTGGTTTTGACCATTCTGACCCTGAGACTGCCTGCCGTTCTGTACCTTTTGGACTCTGATATGGATTACCGACCTCTGCCTGCCCTTGACCTGTAGCTTTGCCTGCCCCCTGTTCTAGTAATACACTTTTGTTACTTTGACTCTGTCTGCATCTGGGTCTTCTCTAAAACGTGATAGTATAGGGCCATAAGCAAACAACAAAATGCACATCAATATGTGGGCTCTGAGATGGGCATGTCACTTGTGTAAATAGAGCGAAAAAACTCTAGACCACCTTTACCACACACAGAAACACATATAAAGATCTCCCTCGCCCTACATTTGGAAAATCTGATCATAACTCTATCCTCCTGATTCCTGATTAGTAAATGTAGGGCGAGGGACGACGGTAGCGGCCCACCTCGCCAACAGCCTGTGAAAATGCAGGGCGCCAAATTCAAAACAACAAAAATCTCATAATTAACATTCCTCAAGCATACAAGTATTTTACACCATTTTAAAGATACAATTCTTGTTAATCCAGCCACAGTGTCTGATTTCAAAAAGGCTTTACAGCGAAAGCACCACAAACGATTATGTTAGGTCACCATCAACTCACAGAAAAACACAGCCATTTTTCCAGCCAAAGAGAGGAGTCACAAAAAGCACAAATAGAGATACAATTAATCACTAACCTTTGATGATCTTCATCAGATGACACTCATAGGACTTCATGTTACACAATACATGTATGTTTTGTTCGAAAACGTGCATATTTATATCAAAAAATCTCATTTTACATTGGCGCGTTACGTTCAGTAGTTCTAAAACATGCAGTGATTTTGCAGAGAGCCACATCAATTGAAACAAAGTTCTAAAGACTGTTGACATCTAGTGGAAGCCTTAGGAAGTGCAATATGACCCCATTTACACTGCATATTTGAATGGCAAAGAGTAGAAAAACTACAAACCTCAGATTTCCCACTTCCTGGTTGGATTTTTTTCAGGTTTTCACCTGCCATATGAGTTATTTTATACTGACAGACATCATTCAAACAATTTTAGAAACTTCAGAGTGTTTTTTATCCAATACTACTAATAATATACATATATTAGCATCTGGGACAGAGTAGCAGGCTGTTTACTCTGGGCACCTTATTCATCCAAGCTACTCAATTACTGCCCCCCTGTCACCAAGAAGTTAACCTTACCCGAAGCTGGCATTTGGTCTAACGATGCATAGAAAAACCAGCTAGATGTATATTATCCATATCCTTGTTCAGCCTCGACTCTGAGAATCATAGGATATTACAGTTCTTCAGGTCCCCTTGATAGGATAGTCTCGAAACGGAAATCATCCAGAAATCGTCCAGTAGTCTCATCAGGAAGCATGTTCGTGCGGCTCTCTTATGCCGCCTTTTTCTTTGTCCCAGTATTAGGGTCTGTTCTGATACCCAGAAGCTGTTTTCAGTCATAGGAAATGATGGCGGAAATATTATGTACAAAAAACAAGTTAAGATCAGTGTACAAAAACAGACCAAAACAGCAGAATAGGTCAGAAGTCCATAAGACGGAAGCCATCCACTGTAACGCCATCTTCTATGAATGCAACTGTTTACGTCAAATTGTTTTGTGTTCTACTTGTAGCCCTGGTTGTCTTGAAAATAAAAATGGTATTATACTTAATTGTGAGGTTAAATATAAGGGCTGGACATGCAGATAAATAAAAGTCAGATAAATGAAAAGACGATTTTTGCTTGACTCTTGGGACTGATAGGGTTAAAACAAGACCCAGAAGCATTTAACATCCGGATCAACAGCAGAGAATGAGATGTTGCATTTGATCTCCCAGTCCGTCTTGCTCTTTAAGGGGATTCGTATTTGAATAGCTTATAAGGCTCTCTAGGAATTTGTAGAGTTCATTCTTCCTCTCTCCCTATTTTCCATGTTCCCATTCTATGTTCCCCCAACATCACTGATTTTAGAGCTTTTAGTGTCTGTCACCCATTACTAGAAGTGAATGTCTTGAGTTGGAGCTGGAGAGGGAATGTAGTCATTAGGGAATGCCTATGGTTACATCCCTTGAAACTACAGAATACTCTCTCTCTCGCTCTCTCGCTGTCGCCTGTCCCCCAGATTTCCAGGCGGTGGGGCTGAAGAAGAGAATGTTCTTCAACCCTGACCCCTAGCTGAAGATCTCCATCCAGCCCAGCAAGTGCAGCCTCTAATCTGACTAGGTATCCCCCTTTCCATTTCCCTTTCTCTACCCTGCAGTGCTCCACCACGGCAAGGAGAAATGCTCCTGCATCATCTGTAACACCGTTAACCACGTCTGGCAGAGAGAGGTGAGTCTGACTGGACTGACTGGTGAGTTGATAGGGTTGTCAGTGGTCTAGGGTTCTGGGGTACTTGCCAGTGGTCTAGGGTTCTAGGGTACTTGCCAGTGGTCTAGGGTTCTAGGGTACTTGCAGTGGTGTGGAGTTCTAGGGTACTTGACAGTGGTCTCGGGTTCTAGGGTACTTTGCAGTGGTCTAGGATTACAGAGTACTTGCCAGTGGTCTAGGGATATAGAGTACTTGCCAGTGGTGTAGGGTTCTAGGGTACTTGCCAGTAGTCTAGGGTTCTAGGGTACTTGCCAGTAGTCTAGGGTTCTAGGGTACTTGCCAGTGGTCTAGGGTTCTAGAGTACTTGCCAGTGGTGTAGAGTTCTAGGGTACTTGCCAGTGGTCTAGGGATCTAGAGTACTTCCCAGGGGTGTAGGGTTCTAGAGTACTTGCCAGTGGTGTAGGGTTCTAGAGTACTTCCCAGGGGTGTAGGGTTCTAGAGTACTTGCCAGTGGTGTAGGGTTTGTTGGTCAAGTTATTCAACGGATGATCAGGTCTGGGGGGGGAGGCATGAAAGACTAACAACATTAAAAGCTCCAAGTGATTTTAATTTTGGAAATCTGTTCTAAAATATTCCCACGCATAACGGACAGATATGTGCGACTGTATACAAATGTATGTTTTATTCAAATATTATACATGTTTAGGCTTCTTGCTGTCAATTTGCAGTCTACAAATGATTTGTAATTATGTTCCGGCACCCTGACCATCTACTCAATAAAAAGTCAGCCTGCTGTTGAATCTTGTTGATGATCCCAGGTCTAGAGCCATAACGTTGAGGACAAGCCTGCCTATTCCCTTTCTCGGGTTGACTGCGACATGATAATAACACGGTTTCATCCTTCATAATGGACCTTGGTCAGGGTCGTGGATACTCTAGTCTATGGGGTTATGTGTTTGGGAAGCTCTCTCTTATCTCTTCAAAAGAGCACTATAATTCTACCCTGACCCACGTCTTTTGAGAACATGATTGAACTCAGGGCTCAGGGGAAAAGGACCATTTAAACGGCCGAAGCTGAGAAATGGATGATATAAATAAGCAAGTGCTTGTTTGTCTGAGCTGAGAGGTGTTCGAACTGCTACAAGAATGATTTACAGGCTGATGTCTGACAGGTGGTAATCTCCCCTCTTTTGTATCTCCTTCCGACTGTCTGTCTCTGCTACACAGAGCATTTCCCTACATCCCCCCTGGCTATTAGCTCTAATCTAGCAAGACAGTTTCCCTGAGAATGATGACACTGACCTGGGAAACACATTTCACAGAGATAAAGTGGCCTCAAAGCATACTCTGTCTAGAGTAAGGTTACTGGAGAAAAGAAGACTAAAGCCTTGGTTGGCGAGGTGTATGCAAGTGTGGTGTCATTTTTCACTGGCCTGCTCTGTGTTAACGCAACACACCTCGTTGGGAATGCTGTCAGATATGTCATTGGCCTGCTCTGCTTTAACACAACACAGCTTGTTTGGGAATGCTGTCAGACATGTCATTGGCCTGCTCTGTGTTAACACAACACAGCTCGTTGGGAATGCTGTCAGACGAGTCACTGGCCTGCTCTGTGTTAACGCAACACACCTCGATGGGAATGCTGTCAGACATGTCACTGGCCTGCTCTGCGTTAACACAACACAGCTCGTTGGGAATGCTGTCAGACATGTCACTGGCCTGCTCTGCGTTAACACAACACAGCTCGTTGGGAATGCTGTCAGATATGTCATTGGCCTGCTCTGCGTTAACACAACACAGCTCGTTGGGAATGCTGTCAGACGAGTCACTGGCCTGCTCTGCTTTAACACAACACAGCTCGATGGGAATGCTGTCAGACATGTCACTGGCCTGCTCTGTGTTAACACAACACAGCTCATTGGGAATGCTGTCAGACATGTCACTGGCCCGCTCTGCGCTAACACAACACAGCTTGTTTGGGAATGCTGTCAGACTTGTCATTGGCCTGCTCTGTGTTAACACAACACAGCTCGTTGGGAATGCTGTCAGACATGTCATTGGCCTGCTCTGCGTTAACACAACACAGCTTGTTTGGGAATGCTGTCAGACATGTCACTGGCCTGCTCTGCGTTAACACAACACAGCTCGTTGGGAATGCTGTCAGACATGTCACTGGCCTGCTCTGTGTTAACGCAACACACCTCGATGGGAATGCTGTCAGATATGTCATTGGCCTGCTCTGCGTTAACACAACACAGCTCGTTGGGAATGCTGTCAGATATGTCATTGGCCTGCTCTGCGTTAACACAACACAGCTCGTTGGGAATGCTGTCAGACATGTCATTGGCCTGCTCTGCTTTAACACAACACAGCTCGTTGGGAATGCTGTCAGACGAGTCACTGGCCTGCTCTGCTTTAACGCAACACACCTCGATGGGAATGCTGTCAGACATGTCACTGGCCTGCTCTGCGTTAACACAACACAGCTCGTTGGGAATGCTGTCAGACATGTCACTGGCCTGCTCTGTGTTAACACAACACAGCTCGTTGGGAATGCTGTCAGACATGTCACTGGCCTGCTCTGCGTTAACACAACACAGCTTGTTTGGGAATGCTGTCAGACATGTCATTGGCCTGCTCTGCGTTAACACAACACAGCTCATTAGGAATGCTGTCAGACATGTCATTGGCCTGCTCTGCTTTAACACAACACAGCTCGTTGGGAATGCTGTCAGACGAGTCACTGGCCTGCTCTGCTTTAACACAACACAGCTCGTTGGGAATGCTGTCAGACGAGTCACTGGCCTGCTCTGCTTTAACACAACACAGCTCGATGGGAATGCTGTCAGACATGTCACTGGCCTGCTCTGCTTTAACACAACACAGCTCGTTGGGAATGCTGTCAGACATGTCATTGGCCTGCTCTGCTTTAACACAACACAGCTCGTTGGGAATGCTGTCAGACGAGTCACTGGCCTGCTCTGCTTTAACACAACACAGCTCGATGGGAATGCTGTCAGACATGTCACTGGCCTGCTCTGCTTTAACACAACACAGCTCGTTGGGAATGCTGTCAGACATGTCATTGGCCTGCTCTGCTTTAACACAACACAGCTCGTTGGGAATGCTGTCAGACGAGTTACTGCCCTGCTCTGCGTTAACACAACACAGCTCGTTGGGAATGCTGTCAGACATGTCATTGGCCTGCTCTGCTTTAACACAACACAGCTCGATGGGAATGCTGTCAGACATGTCACTGGCCTGCTCTGTGTTAACACAACACAGCTCGTTGGGAATGCTGTCAGACATGTCATTGGCCTGCTCTGCTTTAACACAACACAGCTCGTTGGGAATGCTGTCAGACGAGTTACTGGCCTGCTCTGCGTTAACACAACACAGCTCGTTGGGAATGCTGTCAGACATGTCATTGGCCTGCTCTGCGTTAACACAACACAGCTCGTTGGGAATGCTGTCAGATATGTCATTGGCCTGCTCTGCGTTAACACAACACAGCTCGTTGGGAATGCTGTCAGACATGTCATTGGCCTGCTCTGCGTTAACACAACACAGCTTGTTTGGGAATGCTGTAGTCTTTGCTGTGTGCTGGTTGAGCACTCCTATCTGACATTGAGATTTGTCTCCTCCTTAAATGGAGCAGCGAGAGAGACTTGAAAGGGGGAACCCCAGGGAAGCAGAGTCTTTGTGTGCTCTCTGATGCTACCCCTGAATTCCCTTTGAACAACACAACAGAGTTAAACTTCAGCTTTCCACACATACTGATCTGATCCCTCCACTTTGTAATAACACTTTGTAAAGTCCGTAGTCTGTCCAAGATAAGTCTCCAGACTTACACTACCGGTCAAAAGTCTTAGAACACCTACTCATTCAAGGGTTTTTCTTTATTTTTACTATTTTCGACATTGTAGAATAATAGTGAAGACATCAAAACTTTGAAATAACACATATGGAGTCACGGAGTAACCAAAAAAGTGTTAAACAAATCAAAACGTATTTTTGATTTTAGATTCTTCAAATAGCCACCCTTTGCCTTGATGATAGCTTTGCACACTCTTGGGATTCTCTCAACAAGCTTCACCTGGAATGCTTTTCCAACAGTCTTGAAGGAGTTCCAACGTATGCTGAGCACTTGTTGGCTGCTTTTCCTTCTTTCTGTGGTCTGACTCATCCCAAACCATCTCAATTTGGTTGAGGTCGGGGGATTGTGGAGGCCAGGTCATCTTGCGCAGCATTCCATTACTCTCCTTCTTGGTCAAATAGCCCTTACACAGCCTGGAGGTGTGTTGGGTCATTGTCCTGTTGGAAAACAAATGATAGTCCCACTAAGCCCAAACCAGATGGGATGGCGTATTGGTGCAGAATGCTATGGTAGCCATGCTGGTTAAGTGTGACTTGAATTCTAAATACATCACAGACAGTGTCACCAGCAAAGCACCCCCACACCATTACACCTCCTCCTCCATGCTTCACGGTGGGAAATACACATGCGGAGATCATCTGTTCACCCACACCACGTCTCACAAAGAAACAGCAGTTGGAACCAAAAATCTCCAGTTTGGACTCCAGACCAAAAGGACAAATTTCCACCAGTCTAATGTCTAATGTCCATTGCTTATGTTTCTTGGCCAAAGCAAGTCTCTTCTTCTTATTGGTGTCCTTTTAGTAATGTTTTTTTGTAACGTCAGTGGTATAACGTCAGTGGTGTAATGTCAGTGTAACGTCAGTGGTATAATGTCAGTATAATGTCAGTGGTATAATGTCAGTGGTATAATGTCAGTGTAATGTCAGTGGTATAATGTCAGTGGTATAATGTCAGTGGTATAATGTCAGTGTAATGTCAGTGGTATAACGTCAGTGGTATAATGTCAGTGTAACGTCAGTGGTATAATGTCAGTATAATGTCAGTGGTATAACGTCAGTGGTGTAATGTCAGTGGTATAATGTCAGTGTAACGTCAGTGGTATAACGTCAGTGGTATAATGTCAGTGGTATAATGTCAGTGGTATAATGTCAGTGGTATAATGTCAGTGCAATGTCAGTGGTATAATGTCAGTGGTATAATGTCAGTGGTATAATGTCAGTGGTATAACGTCAGTGGTATAATGTCAGTGGTATAATGTCAGTGGTATAATGTCAGTAGTATAATGTCAGTGGTATAATATCAGTGGTATAATGTCAATGGTATAATGTCAGTGGTATAATGTCAATGGTATAATGTCAGTGTAATGTCAATGGTATAATGTCAGTGGTATAATGTCAGTTGTATAACGTCAGTGGTATAATGTCAGTGGTATAACGTCAGTGGTATAATGTCAGTGGTATAATGTCAGTGGTATAATGTCAGTGGTATAATGTCAGTGGTATAACGTCAGTGGTATAATGTCAGTGGTATAATGTCAGTGGTATAATGTCAGTAGTATAATGTCAGTGGTATAATATCAGTGGTATAATGTCAATGGTATAATGTCAGTGGTATAATGTCAATGGTATAATGTCAGTGTAATGTCAATGGTATAATGTCAGTGGTATAATGTCAGTTGTATAATGTCAGTGTATAATGTCAGTGGTATAATGTCAGTGGTATAATGTCAGTGGTATAATGTCAGTGGTATAATGTCAGTGGTATACGTATATAATGTCAGTGGTATAATGTCAGTGGTATAATGTCAGTGTATAATGTCAGTGGTATAATGTCAGTGGTATAATGTCAGTGGTATAATGTCAGTGGTATAATGTCAGTGGTATAATGTCAGTGGTATAATGTCAGTGGTATAATGTCAGTGGTATAATGTCGTCAGTGGTATAATGTCAGTGGTATAATGTCAGTGGTATAATGTCAGTGGTATAATGTCAGTGGTATAATGTCAGTGGTATAATGTCAGTGGTATAATGTCAGTGGTATAATGTCAGTGGTATAATGTGGTATAATGTCAGTGGTATAATGTCATATAATGTCAGTGGTATAATGTCAGTGGTATAATGTCAGTGGTATAATGTCAGTGGTATAATGTCAGTGGTATAATGTCAGTGGTATAATGTCAGTGGTATAATGTCAGTGGTATAATGTCAGTGGTATAATGTCAGTGTAATGTCAGTGGTATAATGTCAGTGGTATAATGTCAGTGGTATAATGTCAGTGGTATAATGTCAGTGTATAATGTCAGTGGTATAATGTCAGTGGTATAATGTCAGTGGTATAATGTCAGTGTATAATGTCAGTCAGTGGTATAATGTCAGTGGTATAATGTCAGTGGTATAATGTCAGTGGTATAATGTCAGTGGTATAATGTCAGTGGTATAATGTCAGTGGTATAATGTCAGTGGTATAATGTCAGTGGTATAATGTCAGTGGTATAATGTCAGTGGTATAATGTCAGTGGTATAATGTCAGTGGTATAATGTCAGTGTAACGGTGGTATAATGTCAGTGGTATAATGTCAGGTATAATGTCAGTGGTATAATGTCAGTGGTATAATGTCAGTGGTATAATGTCAGTGGTATAATGTCAGTGGTATAATGTCAGTGGTAATGTCAGTGGTATAATGTCAGTGGTATAATGTCAGTGGTATAATGTAATAATGTCAGTGGTATAATGTCAGTGGTATAATGTCAGTGGTATAATGTCAGTGGTATAATGTCAGTGGTATATAATGTCAGTATAATGTATAATGTCAGTGGTATAATGTCAGTGGTATAATGTCAGTGGTATAATGTCAGTGGTATAATGTCAGTGGTATAATGTCAGTGGTATAATGTCAGTGGTATAATGTCAGTGGTATAATGTCAGTGGTATAATGTCAGTGGTATAATGTCAGTGGTATAATGTCAGTGGTATAATGTCAGTGGTATAATGTCAGTGGTATAATGTCAGGTATAATGTCAGTGGTATAATGTCAGTGGTATAATGTCAGTGGTATAATGTCAGTGGTATAATGTCAGTGGTATAATGTCAGTGGTATAATGTCAGTGGTATAATGTCAGTGGTATAATGTCAGTGGTATAATGTCAGTGGTATAATGTCAGTGGTATAATGTCAGTGGTATAATGTCAGTGGTATAATGTCAGTGGTATAATGTCAGTGGTATAATGTCAGTGGTATAATGTCAGTGGTATAATGTCAGTGGTATAATGTCAGTGGTATAATGTCAGTGGTATAATGTCAGTGGTATAATGTCAGTGGTATAATGTGGTGTAATGTCAGTGGTATAATGTCAGTGGTATAATGTCAGTGGTATAATGTCAGTGGTATAATGTCAGTGGTAAATGTCAGTATAATGTCAGTGGTATAATGTCAGTGGTATAATGTCAGTATAATGTCAGTGGTATAATGTCAGTGGTATAATGTCAGTGGTATAATGTCAGTGGTATAATGTCAGTGGTATAATGTCAGTGGTATAATGTCAGTGGTATAATGTCAGTGGTATAATGTCAGTGGTATAATGGTATCAGTGGTATAATGTCAGTGTAATAACGTCAGTGGTATAATGTCAGTGGTATAATGTCAGTGGTATAATGTCAGTGGTATAATGTCAGTGGTATAATGTCAGTGGTATAATGTCAGTGGTATAATGTCAGTGGTATAATGTCAGTGGTATAATGTCAGTGGTATAATGTCAGTGGTATAATGTCAGTCAGTGGTATAATGTCAGTGTAATGTCAGTGGTATAATGTCAGTGGTATAATGTCAGTGGTATAATGTCAGTGGTATAATGTCAGTGGTATAATGTGGTATAATGTCAGTGGTATAATGTCAGTGGTATAATGTCAGTGGTATAATGTCAGTGGTATAATGTCAGTGGTATAATGTCAGTGGTATAATGTCAGTGGTATAATGTCAGTGGTATAATGTCAGTGGTATAATGTCAGTGGTATAATGTCAGTGGTATAATGTCAGTGGTATAATGTCAGTGGTATAATGTCAGTGGTATAATGTCAGTGGTATAATGTCAGTGGTATAATGTCAGTGGTATAATGTCAGTGGTATAATGTCAGTGGTATAATGTCAGTGGTATAATGTCAGTGGTATAATGTCAGTGTGTATAATGTCAGTGGTATAATGTCAGTGGTATAATGTCAGTGGTATAATGTCAGTGTATAATGTCAGTGGTATAATGTCAGTGGTATAATGTCAGTGGTATAATGTCAGTGGTATAACGTCAGTGGTATAATGTCAGTGGTATAATGTCAGTGGTATAATGTCAGTGGTATAATGTCAGTGGTATAATGTCAGTGGTATAATGTCAGTGGTATAATGTCAGTGTAAATGTCAGTGGTATAATGTCAGTGGTATAATGTCAGTGGTATAATGTCAGTGGTATAATGTCAGGTATAACGTCAGTGGTATAATAATAATGTCAGTGGTATAATGTCAGTGGTATAATGTCAGTGGTATAATGTCAGTGGTATAATGTCAGTGGTATAATGTCAGTGGTATAATGTCAGTGGTATAATGTCAGTGGTATAATGTCAGTGGTATAATGTCAGTGGTATAATGTCAGTGGTATAATGTCAGTGTATAATGTCAGTGGTATAATCAGTGTGTAATGTCAGTATATAATGTGTCAGTGGTATAATGTCAGTGGTATAATGTCAGTGGTATAATGGTGGTATAATGTCAATGGTGGTATATAATGTCAGTGGTATAATGTCAGGTGTGGTATAACGTAGTGGTATAATGTCAGTGGTCAGTGGTATAATGTCAGTGGTATAATGTCAGTGGTATAATGTCAGTGGTATAATGTCAGTGGTATAATGTCAGTGGTATAATGTCAGTGTCAGTGGTATAATGTCAGTGGTATAATGTATAATGTCAGTGGTATAATGTCAGTGGTATAATGTCAGTGGTATAATGTCAGTGGTATAATGTCAGTGGTATAATGTCAGTGGTATGGTATAATGTCAGTGGTATAATGTCAGTGGTATAATGTCAGTGGTATAATGTCAGTGTAACGTCAGTGGTATAATGTCAGTGGTATAATGTCAGTATAATGTCAGTGGTATAATGTCAGTGGTATAATGTCAGTGGTATAATGTCAGTGGTATAATGTCAGTGGTATAATGTCAGTGGTATAATGTCAGTGGTATAATGTCAGTGGTAACGTCAGTGGTATAATGTCAGTGGTATAATGTCAGTGGTATAATGTCAGTGGTATAATGTCAGTGTAACGTATATAATGTCAGTGGTATAATGTCAGTGGTATAATGTCAGTGGTATAACGTCAGTGGTATAATGTCAGTGGTAAATGTATGGTATAATGTCAGTGGTATAATGTCAGTGGTATAATGTCAGTGGTATAATGTCAGTGGTATAATGTCAGTGGTATAATGTCAGTGGTATAATGTCAGTGTAATGGTATAATGTCAGTGGTATAATGTCAGTGGTATAATGTCAGTGGTATAATAATGTCAGTGTATAATGTCAGTGGTGTAATGTCAGTATAAATGTATAATGTCAGTGGTATAATGTCAGTGGTATAATGTCAGTGGTATAATGTCAGTGGTATAATGTCAGTGGTATAATGTCAGTGTATAATGTCAGTGGTATAATGTCAGTGGTATAATGTCAGTGGTATAATGTCAGTGGTATAATGTCAGTGGTATAATGTCAGTGGTATAATGTCAGTGGTATATGTCAGTGGTAATAACGTCAGTGTATAATGTCAGTGGTAACGTATAATGTCAGTGGTATAATGTCAGTGGTATAATGTCAGTGGTATAATGTCAGTGGTATAATGTCAGTGGTATAATGTCAGTGGTATAATGTCAGTGGTATAATGTCAGTGGTATAATGTCAGGTATAATGTCAGTGGTATAACGTCAGTGGTATAATGTCAGTCAGTGGTATAATGTCAGTGGTATAATGTCAGTGGTATAATGTCAGTGGTATAATGTCAGTGGTATAATGTCAGTGTATAACGTCAGTGGTATAATGTCAGTGGTATAATGTCAGTGGTATAATGTCAGTGGTATAATGTCAGTGGTATAATGTCAGTGTCAGTGGTATAATGTCAGTGGTATAATGTCAGTGGTATAATGTCAGTGGTATAATGTCAGTGGTATAATGTCAGTGGTATAATGTCAGTGGTATAATGTCAGTGGTATAATGTCAGTGGTATAATAATGTCAGTGGTATAATGTGTGTATAATGTCAGTGGTATAATGTCAGTGGTATAATGTCAGTGGTATAATGTCAGTGGTATAATGTCAGTGGTATAATGTCAGTGGTATAATGTCAGTGGTATAATGTCAGTGGTATAATGTCAGTGGTATAATGTCAGTGGTATAATGTCAGTGGTATAATGTCAGTGGTATAATGTCAGTGGTATAATGTCAGTGTATAACGTCAGTGGTATAATGTCAGTGGTATAATGTCAGTGTGTATAACGTCAGTGGTATAATGTCAGTGGTATAATGTCAGTGGTATAATGTCAGTGGTATAATGTCAGTGGTATAACGTCAGTGGTATAATGTCAGTGGTATAATGTCAGTGGTATAATGTCAGTGGTATAATGTCAGTGGTATAATGTCAGTGGTATAACGTCAGTGGTATAATGTCAGTGGTATAATGTCAGTGGTAGTAATGTCAGTGGTATAATGTCAGTGGTATAATGTCAGTGGTATAATGTCAGTGGTATAATGTCAGTGGTATAATGTCAGTGGTATAATGTCAGTGGTATAATGTCAGTGGTATAATGTCAGTGGTATAATGTCAGTGGTATAATGTCAGTGGTATAATGTCAGTGGTATAATGTCAGTGGTATAATGTCAGTGTATAATGTCAGTGGTATAATGTCAGTGGTATAATGTCAGTGGTATAATGTCAGTGGTATAATGTCAGTGGTATAATGTCAGTGGTATAATGTCAGTGGTATAATGTCAGTGGTATAATGTCATAATGTCAGTGGTATAATGTCAGTGGTATAATGTCAGTGGTATAATGTCAGTGGTATAATGTCAGTGGTATAATGTCAGTGGTATAATGTCAGTGGTATAATGTCAGTGGTATAATGTCAGTGGTATAATGTCAGTGGTATAATGTCAGTGGTATAATGTCAGTGGTATAACGTCAGTGGTATAATGTCAGGTATAATGTCAGTGGTATAATGTCAGTGGTATAATAATGTCAGTGGTATAATGTCAGTGGTATAATGTCAGTGGTATAATGTCAGTGGTATAATGTCAGTGTATAATGTCAGTTGTGGTCAGTGGTATAATGTCAGTGGTATAATGTCAGTGGTATAATGTCAGTGGTATAATGTCAGTGGTATAATGTCAGTGGTATAATGTCAGTATAATGTCAGTGGTATAATGTCAATGGTATAATGTCAGTGGTATAATGTCAGTGGTATAATGTCAGTGGTATAATGTCAGTGGTATAACGTCAGTGGTATAATGTCAGTGGTATAATGTCAGTGGTATAATGTCAGTGGTATAATGTCAGTGGTATAATGTCAGTGGTATAATGTCAGTGGTATAACGTCAGTGGTATAATGTCAGTGGTATAATGTCAGTGGTATAATGTCAGTGGTATAATGTCAGTGGTATAATGTCAGTGGTATAATGTCAGTGGTATAATGTCAGTGGTATAATGTCAGTGGTATAATGTCAGTGGTATAATGTCAATGGTATGGTATAATGTCAGTGGTATAATGTCAGTGGTATAATGTCAGTGGTATAATGTCAGTGGTATAATGTCAGTGGTATAATGTCAGTGGTATAATGTCAGTGGTATAATGTCAGTGGTATAACGTCAGTGGTATAATGTCAGTGGTATAATGTCAGTGGTATAATGTCAGTGGTATAATGTCAGTATAATGTCAGTGGTATAATGTCAGTGGTATAATGTCAGTGGTATAATGTCAGTGGTATAATGTCAGTGGTATAATGTCAGTGGTATAATGTCAGTGGTATAACGTGGTATAATGTCAGTGGTATAATGTCAGTGGTATAATGTCAGTGGTATAATGTCAGTGGTATAATGTCAGTGGTATAATGTCAGTGTATTATGTCAGTGGTATAATGTCAGTGGTATAATGTCAGTGGTATAATGTCAGTGGTATATGTCAGTGGTATAATGTCAGTGGTATAATGTCAGTGGTATAATGTCAGTTGTATAATGTCAGTGTAACGTAGTGGTATAATGTCAGTGGTATAATGTCAGTGGTATAATGTCATGTCAGTGGTATAATGTCAGTCGTCAGTGGTAGTGGTATAATGTCAGTGGTATAATGTCAGTGGTATAATGTCAGTGGTATAATGTCAGTGGTATAATGTCAGTGGTATAATGTCAGTGGTATAATGTCAGTGGTATAATGTCAGTGGTATAATGTCAGTGGTGTAACGTCAGTGGTATAATGTCAGCGTTATAACGTCAGTGGTATAATGTCAGTGGTATAATGTCAGTGGTATAATGTCAGTGGTATAATGTCAGTGGTATAATGTCAGTGGTATAATGTCAGTGGTATAATGTCAGTGGTATAATGTCAGTGGTATAATGTCAGTGGTAATGTCAGTGGTATAATGTCAGTGGTATAACGTCAGTGGTATAATGTCAGTGGTATAATGTCAGTGGTATAATGTCAGTGGTATAACGTCAGTGGTATAACGTCAGTGGTATAATGTCAGTGGTATAATGTCAGTGGTATAATGTCAGTGGTATAATGTCAGTGGTATAATGTCAATGGTATAATGTCAGTGGTATAATGTCAGTGGTATAATGTCAGTGATGTATAATGTCAGTGGTATAATGTCAGTGGTTAATGTCGTGTAATGTCAGTGGTATAATGTCAGTGGTATAATGTCAGTGGTATAATGTCAGTGGTATAATGTCAGTGTATAATGTCAGTGGTAACGTCAGTGGTATAATGTCAGTGGTATAATGTCAGTGGTATAATGTCAGTGGTATAATGTCAGTGGTAACGTAATAATGTCAGTGGTATAATGTCAGTGGTATAATGTCAGTGGTATAATGTCAGTGGTATAATGTCAGTGGTATAACGTCAGTGGTATAATGTCAGTGGTATAATGTCAGTGGTATAATGTCAGTGGTATAACGTCAGTGGTATAATGTCAGTGGTATAATGTCAGTGGTATAATGTCAGTGGTATAATGTCAGTATAATGTATATAATGTCAGTGGTATAATGTCAGTGGTATAATGTCAGTGTCAATGTATAATGTCAGTGGTATAATGTCAGTTGTATAACGTCAGTGGTATAATGTCAGTGGTATAATGTCAGTGGTATAATGTCAGTGGTCAGTGGTATAATGTCAGTGGTATAATGTCAGTAATAATGTCAGTGGTATAATGTCAGTGGTATAATGTCAGTGGTATAATGTCAGTGGTATAATGTCAGTGGTATAATGTCAGTGGTATAATGTCAGTGGTATAATGTCAGTGGTATAATGTCAGTGTATAACGCCAGTGGTATAATGTCAGTGGTATAATGTCAGTGGTATAATGTCAGTGGTAAATGTCAGTGGTATAATGTCAGTGGTATAATGTCAGTGGTATAATGTCAGTGGTATAATGTCAGTGGTATAATGTCAATGGTATATGTCAGTGGTATAATGTCAGTGGTATAATGTCAGTGGTATAATGTCAGTGTTATAACGTCAGTGGTATAATGTCAGTGGTATAACGTCAGTGGTATAATGTCAGTGGTATAATGTCAGTGGTATAATGTCAGTGGTATAATGTCAGTGTAATGTCAGTGGTATAATGTCAGTGGTATAATGTCAGTTGTATAATGTCAGTGTAACGTCAGTGGTATAATGTCAGTGGTATAATGTCAGTGGTATAATGTCAGTGGTATAATGTCAGTGTAACAGTGGTATAATGTCAGTGGTATAATGTCAGTGGTATAATGTCAGTGGTATAATGTCAATGTGGTATAATGTCAGTGGTATAATGTCAGTGGTATAATGTCAGTGGTATAATGTCAGTGGTATAATAACGTCAGTGGTATAATGTCAGTGGTATAATGTCAGTGGTATAAATGTCAGTGGTATAATGTCAGTGGTATAATGTCATAATGGTATAATGTCAGTGTAATGTCAGTGGTATAATGTCAGTGGTATAATGTCAGGTATAATGTCAGTGGTATAACGTCAGTGGTATAATGTCAGTGGTATAATGTCAGTGGTATAATGTCAGTGGTATAATGTCAGTGGTATAATGTCAGTGGTATAATGTCAGTGTAATGTCAGTCAGTGGTATAATGTCAGTGGTATAATGTCAGTGGTATAATGTCAGTGGTATAATGTCAGTGGTATAATAATGTCAGTGGTATAATGTCAGTGGTATAATGTAATGTCAGTGGTATAATGTCAGTGGTATAATGTCAGTGGTATAATGTCAGTGGTATAATGTCAGTGGTATAATGTCAGTGGTATAATGTCAGTGGTATAATGTCATATAATGTCAGTGGTATAATGTCGTGTATAATGTCAGTGGTATAATAATGTCAGTCAGTGGTATAATGTCAGTGGTATAATGTCAGTCAGTGGTATAATGTCAGTGGTATAATGTCAGTGGTATATAACGTCAGTGGTATAATGTCAGTGGTATAACAGTCAGTGTGTATAATGTCAGTGGTATAATGTCAGTGGTATAACGTCAGTGGTATAATGTCAGTGGTATAATGTCAGTGGTATAATGTCAGTGGTATAATGTCAGTGGTATAATGTCAGTGGTATAATGTCAGTGGTATAATGTCAGTGGTGGTATAATGTCAGTGGTATAATGTCAGTGGTATAATGTCAGTGGTATAATGTCAGTGGTATAATGTCAGTGTATAACGTCAGTGGTATAATGTCAGTGTGGTATAATGTCAGTGGTGTAATGTCAATAATGTCAGTGGTATAATGTCAGTGGTATAATGTCAGTGTATAATGTCAGTGGTATAATGTCAGTATAATGTCAGTGGTATAATGTCAGTGGTATAATGTCAATGGTATAATGTGGTATAATGTCAGTGGTATAATGTCAGTGGTATAATGTCAGTGGTATAATGTCAGTGGTATAATGTCAGTGGTATAATGTCAGTGGTATAATGTCAGTGGTATAATGTCAGTGGTATAATGTCAGTGGTATAATGTCAGTGGTATAATGTCAGTGGTATAATGTCAATGGTATAATGTCAGTGGTATAATGTCAGTGGTATAATGTCAGTTGTATAACGTCAGTGGTATAATGTCAGTGGTATAATGTCAGTGGTGTAATGTCAGTGTATAATGTCAGTGGTATAATGTCAGTGGTATAACGTCAGTGGTATAATGTCAGTGGTATAATGTCAGTGGTATAATGTCAGTGGTATAATGTCAGTGTAACGTCAGTGGTATAATGTCAGTGGTATAATGTCAGTGGTATAATGTCAGTGGTATAACGTATAAATGTCAGTGTAGTGTCAGTGGTATAATGTCAGTGGTATAATGTCAGTGGTATAATGTCAGTGGTATAATGTCAGTGGTATAATGTCAGTGTAATGTCAGTGGTATAATGTCAGTGGTATAATGTCAGTGTAACGTCAATGGTATAATGTCAGTGGTATAATGTCAGTGGTATAATGTCAGTGGTATAATGTCAGTGGTATAACGTCAGTGGTATAATGTCAGTGGTATAATGTCAGTGGTATAATGTCAGTGGTATAATGTCAATGGTATAATGTCAGTGGTATAATGTCAGTGGTATAATGTCAGTGTAATGTCAGTGGTATAACGTCAGTGGTATAACGTCAGTGGTATAATGTCAGTGGTATAATGTCAGTGGTATAATGTCAGTGGTATAATGTCAATGGTATAATGTCAGTGTAATGTCAGTGGTATAATGTCAGTGGTATAATGTCAGTGGTATAATGTCAGTGTAACGTCAGTGGTATAATGTCAGTGGTATAATGTCAGTGGTATAATGTCAGTGGTATAATGTCAGTGTAACGTAGTGGTATAATGTCAGTGGTATAATGTCAGTGGTATAATGTCAGTGGTATAATGTCAATGGTATAATGTCAATGGTATAATGTCAGTGGTATAATGTCAGTGGTATAATGTCAGTGGTTATAACGTGGGTATAATGTCAGTGGTATAACGTCAGTGGTATAATGTCAGTGGTATAATGTCAGTGGTATAATGTATAATGTCAGTGTAATGTCAGTGGTATAATGTCAGTGGTATAATGTCAGTGGTATAATGTCAGTTGTATAATGTCAGTGGTAACGTGGTATAATGTCAGTGGTATAATGTCAGTGGTATAATGTCAGTGTTATAACGTCAGTGGTATAATGTCAGTGGTGTAACGTCAGTGGTATAATGTCAGTGGTATAACGTCAGTGGTATAAATGTCAGTGGTATAATGTCAGTGGTATAATGTCAGTGGTATAATGTCGTCAGTGGTATAATGTCAGTGGTATAATGTCAGTGGTATAATGTCAGTGGTATAATGTCAGTGGTATAATGTCAGTGGTATAATGTCAGGTGGTATAATGTCAGTGGTATAATGTCAGTGGTATAATGTCAGTGGTATAATGTCAGTGTATAATGTCAGTGGTATAATGTCAGTGGTATAATGTCAGTGGTATAATGTCAACGGTGGTATAATGTCAGTGGTATAATGTCAGTGGTATAATGTCAGTGGTATAATGTCAGTGGTATAATGTCAGTGGTATAGTGGTATAATGTCAGTGGTATAATGTGGTATAATGTCAGTGTAACGTCAGTGGTATAATGTCATAATGGTATAATGTCAGTGGTATAATGTCAGTGGTATAATGTCAGTGGTATAATCAGTGGTATAATGTCAGTCAGTGGTATAATGTCAGTGGTATAATGTCAGTGGTATAATGTCAGTGGTATAATGTATGGTATAACGTCAGTGGTATAACGTCAGTATAATGTCAGTCGTTATAACGTCAGTGGTATAATGTCAGTGGTATAACGTCAGTGGTATAACGTGTGGTATAATGTCAGTGGTATAATGTCAGTGGTATAATGTCAGTGGTATAATGTCAGTGGTATAATGTCAATGGTATAATGTCAGTGGTATAATGTCAGTGGTGTAATGTCAGTGATGTAATATCCGTGGTGTAACGTCAGTGGTATAATGTCAGTTTAATGTCAGTGGTATAATGTCAGTGGTATAATGTCAGTGGTATAACGTCAGTGGTATAATGTCAGTTGTATAATGTCAGTGTATAATGTCAGTGGTATAATGTCAGTGGTGTAACGTCAGTGGTATAATGTCAGTGGTATAATGTCAGTGGTGTAATGTCAGTGGTATAATGTCAGTGGTATAATGTCAGTGGTATAATGTCAGTGGTATAATGTCAGTGGTATAACGTCAGTGGTATAATGTCAGTGGTATAATGTCAGTGGTATAATGTCAGTGGTATAATGTCAGTGGTATAATGTCAGTGTGTAGTGGTATAATGTCAGTGGTATAATGTAATAATGTCAGTGTAACGTCAGTGGTATAATGTCAGTGGTATAATGTCAGTGGTATAATGTCAGTGGTATAATGTCAGTGGTATAACGTCAGTGGTATAATGTCAGTGGTATAATGTCAGTGGTATAATGTCAGTGGTATAATGTCAGTAGTATAATGTCAGTGGTATAATATCAGTGGTATAATGTCAATGGTATAATATCAATGGTATAATGTCAGTGGTATAATGTCAGTTGTATAACGTCAGTGGTATAATGGCAGTGGTATAATGTCAGTGGTGTAATGTCAGTGTAATGTCAGTGGTATAATGTCAGTGGTATAACGTCAGTGGCGTAATGTCAGTGGTATAATGTCAGTGGTATAATGTCAGTGGTATAATGTCAGTGTAACGTCAATGGTATAATGTCAGTGGTATAATGTCAGTGGTATAATGTCAGTGTAACGTCAGTGGTATAATGTCAGTGGTATAATGTCAGTGGTATAATGTCAGTATAATGTCAGTGGTATAATGTCAGTGGTATAATGTCAGTGGTATAATGTCAGTGGTATAATGTCAATGGTATAATGTCAATGGTATAATGTCAGTGGTATAATGTCAGTGGTATAATGTCAGTGGTATAATGTCAGTGGTATAATGTCAGTGGTATAATGTCAGTAGTATAATGTCAGTGGTATAATATCAGTGGTATAATGTCAATGTATAATGTCAATGTATAATGTCAGTGGTATAATGTCAGTGTATAACGTCAGTGGTATAATGTCAGTGGTATAATGTCAGTGGTATAATGTCAGTGTAATGTCAGTGGTATAATGTCAGTGGTATAATGTCGTAATGTGGTATAATGTCAGTGGTATAATGTCAGTGGTATAATGTCAGTGTATAATGTCATATAATGTCAGTGGTATAATGTCAGTGGTATAATGTCAGTGGTATAATGTCAGTGTAACGTCAGTGGTATAATGTCAGTGGTATAATGTCAGTGGTATAATAATGTCAGTGGTATAATGTCAGTGGTATAATGTCAGTGGTATAATGTCAGTGGTATAATGTCAATGGTGGTATAATGTCAGTGGTATAATGTCAGTGGTATAATGTCAGTGGTATAATGTCAGTGGTATAATGTCAGTTGTATAATGTCAATGGTATAATGTCAGTGGTATAATGTCAGTGGTATAATGTCAGTGGTATAATGTCAGTGGTATAATGTCAGTGTATAATGTCAGTGGTATAATGTCAGTGGTATAATGTCAGTGGTATAATGTCAGTGGTATAATGTCAGTGTAACGTCAGTGGTATAATGTCAGTGGTATAATGTCAGTGGTATAATGTCAGTGGTATAATGTCAATGGTATAATGTCAATGGTATAATGTCAGTGGTATAATGTCAGTGGTATAATGTCAGTGTTATAACGTCAGTGGTATAATGTCAGTGGTATAACGTCAGTGGTATAATGTCAGTGGTATAATGTCAGTGGTATAATGTCAATGGTATAATGTCAGTGTAATGTCAGTGGTATAATGTCAGTGGTATAATGTCAGTGGTATAATGTCAGTTGTATAATGTCAGTGTAACGTCAGTGGTATAATGTCAGTGGTATAATGTCAGTGTTATAACGTCAGTGGTATAATGTCAGTGGTGTAACGTCAGTGGTATAATGTCAGTGGTATAACGTCAGTGGTATAACGTCAGTGGTATAATGTCAGTGGTATAATGTCAGTGTAACGTCAGTGGTATAATGTCAGTGGTATAATGTCAGTGGTATAATGTCAGTGGTATAATGTCAGTGGTATAATGTCAGTGTAACGTCAGTGGTATAATGTCAGTGGTATAATGTCAGTGGTATAACGTCAGTGGTATAACGTCAGTGGTATAATGTCAGTGTAACGTATATAATGTCAGTGGTATAATGTCAGTGGTGTAACGTCAGTGGTATAATGTCAGTGGTATAATGTCAGTGGTATAATGTCAGTGGTATAATGTCAGTGTAATGTCAGTGGTATAATGTCAGTGGTATAATGTCAGTGTAACGTCAGTGGTATAATGTCAGTGGTATAATGTCAGTGGTATAATGTCAGTGGTATAATGTCAGTGGTATAATGTCAGTGGTATAACGTCAGTGGTATAATGTCAGTGGTATAATGTCAGTGGTATAATGTCAATGGTATAATGTCAGTGGTATAATGTCAGTGTAATGTCAGTGGTATAACGTCAGTGGTATAACGTCAGTGGTATAATGTCAGCGTTATAACGTCAGTGGTATAATGTCAGTGGTGTAACGTCAGTGGTATAATGTCAGTGGTATAATGTCAGTGGTATAATGTCAGTGGTATAATGTCAGTGGTATAATGTCAGTGGTATAATGTCAATGGTATAATGTCAGTGGTATAATGTCAGTGGTGTAATGTCAGTGATGTAATATCCGTGGTGTAACGTCAGTGGTATAATGTCAGTTTAATGTCAGTGGTATAATGTCAGTGGTATAATGTCAGTGGTATAACGTCAGTGGTATAATGTCAGTTGTATAATGTCAGTGTAACGTCAGTGGTATAATGTCAGTGGTGTAACGTCAGTGGTATAATGTCAGTGGTATAATGTCAGTGGTGTAACGTCAGTGGTATAACGTCAGTGGTATAATGTCAGTGGTATAATGTCAGTGGTATAATGTCAGTGGTATAACGTCAGTGGTATAATGTCAGTGGTATAATGTCAGTGGTATAATGTCAGTGGTGTAACGTCAGTGGTATAATGTCAGTGGTATAATGTCAGTGTAACGTCAGTGGTATAATGTCAGTGGTATAATGTCAGTGGTATAATGTCAGTGTAACGTCAGTGGTATAATGTCAGTGGTATAATGTCAGTGGTATAATGTCAGTGGTATAATGTCAGTGGTATAATGTCAGTGGTATAATGTCAGTGGTATAATGTCAGTGGTATAATGTCAGTGGTATAATGTCAGTAGTATAATGTCAGTGGTATAATATCAGTGGTATAATGTCAATGGTATAATATCAATGGTATAATGTCAGTGGTATAATGTCAGTTGTATAACGTCAGTGGTATAATGTCAGTGGTATAATGTCAGTGGTGTAATGTCAGTGTAATGTCAGTGGTATAATGTCAGTGGTATAACGTCAGTGGCGTAATGTCAGTGGTATAATGTCAGTGGTATAATGTCAGTGGTATAATGTCAGTGTAACGTCAATGGTATAATGTCAGTGGTATAATGTCAGTGGTATAATGTCAGTGTAACGTCAGTGGTATAATGTCAGTGGTATAATGTCAGTGGTATAATGTCAGTATAATGTCAGTGGTATAATGTCAGTGGTATAATGTCAGTGGTATAATGTCAGTGGTATAATGTCAATGGTATAATGTCAATGGTATAATGTCAGTGGTATAATGTCAGTGGTATAATGTCAGTGGTATAATGTCAGTGGTATAATGTCAGTGGTATAATGTCAGTAGTATAATGTCAGTGGTATAATATCAGTGGTATAATGTCAATGGTATAATGTCAATGGTATAATGTCAGTGGTATAATGTCAGTTGTATAACGTCAGTGGTATAATGTCAGTGGTATAATGTCAGTGGTGTAATGTCAGTGTAATGTCAGTGGTATAATGTCAGTGGTATAACGTCAGTGGCGTAATGTCAGTGGTATAATGTCAGTGGTATAATGTCAGTGGTATAATGTCAGTGTAACGTCAATGGTATAATGTCAGTGGTATAATGTCAGTGGTATAATGTCAGTGGTATAATGTCAGTGTAACGTCAGTGGTATAATGTCAGTGGTATAATGTCAGTGGTATAATGTCAGTATAATGTCAGTGGTATAATGTCAGTGGTATAATGTCAGTGGTATAATGTCAGTGGTATAATGTCAATGGTATAATGTCAATGGTATAATGTCAGTGGTATAATGTCAGTGGTATAATGTCAGTGGTATAATGTCAGTGGTATAATGTCAGTTGTATAATGTCAATGGTATAATGTCAGTGTAATGTCAGTGGTATAATGTCAGTGGTATAATGTCAGTGGTATAATGTCAGTGTAATGTCAGTGGTATAATGTCAGTGGTATAATGTCAGTGGTATAATGTCAGTGGTATAATGTCAGTGTAACGTCAGTGGTATAATGTCAGTGGTATAATGTCAGTGGTATAATGTCAATGGTATAATGTCAATGGTATAATGTCAGTGGTATAATGTCAGTGGTATAATGTCAGTGTTATAACGTCAGTGGTATAATGTCAGTGGTATAACGTCAGTGGTATAATGTCAGTGGTATAATGTCAGTGGTATAATGTCAATGGTATAATGTCAGTGTAATGTCAGTGGTATAATGTCAGTGGTATAATGTCAGTGGTATAATGTCAGTGGTATTATGTCAGTGGTGTAACGTCAGTGGTATAATGTCAGTGGTATAATGTCAGTGGTATTATGTCAGTGGTGTAACGTCAGTGGTATAATGTCAGTGTAACGTCAGTGGTATAATGTCAGTGGTATAATGTCAGTGTCAGTGGTATAATGTCAGTGGTATAATGTCAGTGGTATAATGTCAGTGGTATTATGTCAGTGGTATAATGTCAGTGGTATAATGTCAGTGGTATAATGTCAGTTTAATGTCAGTGGTATAATGTCAGTGGTATAATGTCAGTGGTATAATGTCAGTGTATAATGTCAGTGGTATAACGTCAGTGGTATAACGTCAGTGGTATAATGTCAGTGGTATAATGTCAGTGGTATAATGTCAGTGTAACGTCAGTGGTATAATGTCAGTGGTATAATGTCAGTGGTATAATGTCAGTGGTATAATGTCAGTGTAATGTCAGTGGTATAATGTCAGTGGTATAATGTCAGTGTTATAACGTCAGTGGTATAATGTCAGTGGTATAATGTCAGTGGTATAATGTCAGTGGTATAATGTCAGTGGTATAATGTCAGTGGTATAATGTCAGTGGTATAATGTCAGTGGTATAATGTCAGTGGTATAATGTCAGTGTAACGTCAGTGGTATAATGTCAGTGGTATAATGTCAGTGGTATAATGTCAGTGTAATGTCAGTGGTATAACGTCAGTGGTATAACGTCAGTGGTATAATGTCAGCGTTATAACGTCAGTGGTATAATGTCAGTGGTATAATGTCAGTGGTATAACGTCAGTGGTATAATGTCAGTGGTATAATGTCAGTGGTATAATGTCAGTGGTATAATGTCAGTGGTATAATGTCAATGGTATAATGTCAGTGGTATAATGTCAGTGGTGTAATGTCAGTGATGTAATATCTGTGGTGTAACGTCAGTGGTATAATGTCAGTTTAATGTCAGTGGTATAATGTCAGTGGTATAATGTCAGTGGTATAACGTCAGTGGTATAATGTCAGTGGTATAATGTCAGTGGTAGTGGTATAATGTCAGTGGTGTAACGTCAGTGGTATAATGTCAGTGGTATAATGTCTGTGGTGGTATAATGTCAGTGGTATAATGTCAGTGGTATAATGTCAGTGGTATAATGTCAGTGGTATAATGTCAGTGGTATAATGTCAGTGGTATAATGTCAGTGGTATAATGTCAGTGGTATAATGTCAGTGGTATAATGTCAGTGGTATAATGTCAGTGGTATAATGTCAGTGGTATAATGTCAGTGGTATAATGTCAGTGGTATAATGTCATAATGTCAGTGGTATAATGTCAGTGGTATAATGTCAGTAGTATAATGTCAGTGGTATAATATCAGTGGTATAATGTCAATGGTATAATGTCAATGGTATAATGTCAGTGGTATAATGTCAGTTGTATAACGTCAGTGGTATAATGTCAGTGGTATAATGTCAGTGGTGTAATGTCAGTGTAATGTCAGTGGTATAATGTCAGTGGTATAATGTCAGTGGTATAATGTCAATGGTATAATGTCAGTGGTATAATGTCAGTGGTATAATGTCAGTGTAACGTCAATGGTATAATGTCAGTGGTATAATGTCAGTGGTATAATGTCAGTGGTATAATGTCAGTGTAACGTCAGTGGTATAATGTCAGTGGTATAATGTCAGTGGTATAATGTCAGTGTAACGTCAGTGGTATAATGTCAGTGGTATAATGTCAGTGGTATAATGTCAGTGGTATAATGTCAGTGGTATAATGTCAATGGTATAATGTCAATGGTATAATGTCAGTGGTATAATGTCAGTGGTATAATGTCAGTGTTATAACGTCAGTGGTATAATGTCAGTGGTATAACGTCAGTGGTATAATGTCAGTGGTATAATGTCAGTGGTATAATGTCAATGGTATAATGTCAGTGTAATGTCAGTGGTATAATGTCAGTGGTATAATGTCAGTGGTATAATGTCAGTGTAACGTCAGTGGTATAATGTCAGTGGTATAATGTCAGTGGTATAATGTCAGTGGTATAATGTCAGTGTAACGTCAGTGGTATAATGTCAGTGGTATAACGTCAGTGGTATAATGTCAGTGGTATAATGTCAGTGGTATAATGTCAATGGTATAATGTCAGTGTAATGTCAGTGGTATAATGTCAGTGGTATAATGTCAGTGGTATAATGTCAGTGGTATTATGTCAGTGGTGTAACGTCAGTGGTATAATGTCAGTGGTATAATGTCAGTGGTATTATGTCAGTGGTGTAACGTCAGTGGTATAATGTCAGTGTAACGTCAGTGGTATAATGTCAGTGGTATAACGTCAGTGGTATAATGTCAGTGGTATAATGTCAGTGGTATAATGTCAGTGGTATTATGTCAGTGGTGTAACGTCAGTGGTATAATGTCAGTGGTATAATGTCAGTTTAATGTCAGTGGTATAATGTCAGTGGTATAATGTCAGTGGTATAATGTCAGTTGTATAATGTCAGTGTAACGTCAGTGGTATAACGTCAGTGGTATAATGTCAGTGGTATAATGTCAGTGGTATAATGTCAGTGTAACGTCAGTGGTATAACGTCAGTGGTATAATGTCAGTGGTATAATGTCAGTTGTATAATGTCAGTGTAACGTCAGTGGTATAATGTCAGTGGTATAATGTCAGTGTTATAACGTCAGTGGTATAATGTCAGTGGTGTAACGTCAGTGGTATAATGTCAGTGGTATAACGTCAGTGGTATAATGTCAGTGGTATAATGTCAGTGGTGTAACGTCAGTGGTATAATGTCAGTGGTATAATGTCAGTGTAACGTCAGTGGTATAATGTCAGTGGTATAATGTCAGTGGTATAATGTCAGTGTAATGTCAGTGGTATAACGTCAGTGGTATAACGTCAGTGGTATAATGTCAGCGTTATAACGTCAGTGGTATAATGTCAGTGGTGTAACGTCAGTGGTATAACGTCAGTGGTATAATGTCAGTGGTATAATGTCAGTGGTATAATGTCAGTGGTATAATGTCAGTGGTATAATGTCAATGGTATAATGTCAGTGGTATAATGTCAGTGGTGTAATGTCAGTGATGTAATATCTGTGGTGTAACGTCAGTGGTATAATGTCAGTTTAATGTCAGTGGTATAATGTCAGTGGTATAATGTCAGTGGTATAACGTCAGTGGTATAATGTCAGTTGTATAATGTCAGTGTAACGTCAGTGGTATAATGTCAGTGGTGTAACGTCAGTGGTATAATGTCAGTGGTATAATGTCTGTGGTGTAACGTCAGTGGTATAATGTCAGTGGTATAATGTCAGTGTAACGTCAGTGGTATAATGTCAGTGGTATAATGTCAGTGGTATAATGTCAGTGTAACGTCAGTGGTATAATGTCAGTGGTATAATGTCAGTGGTATAATGTCAGTGGTATAACGTCAGTGGTATAATGTCAGTGGTATAATGTCAGTGGTATAATGTCAGTGGTATAATGTCAGTGGTATAATGTCAGTGGTATAATATCAGTGGTATAATGTCAATGGTATAATGTCAATGGTATAATGTCAGTGGTATAATGTCAGTTGTATAACGTCAGTGGTATAATGTCAGTGGTATAATGTCAGTGGTGTAATGTCAGTGTATAATGTCAGTGGTATAATGTCAGTGGTATAACGTCAGTGGCGTAATGTCAATGGTATAATGTCAGTGGTATAATGTCAGTGGTATAATGTCAGTGTAACGTCAATGGTATAATGTCAGTGGTATAATGTCAGTGGTATAATGTCAGTGGTATAATGTCAGTGTAACGTCAGTGGTATAATGTCAGTGGTATAATGTCAGTGGTATAATGTCAGTGGTATAATGTCAGTGTAACGTCAGTGGTATAATGTCAGTGGTATAATGTCAGTGGTATAATGTCAGTGGTATAATGTCAGTGGTATAATGTCAATGGTATAATGTCAATGGTATAATGTCAGTGGTATAATGTCAGTGGTATAATGTCAGTGTTATAACGTCAGTGGTATAATGTCAGTGGTATAACGTCAGTGGTATAATGTCAGTGGTATAATGTCAGTGGTATAATGTCAATGGTATAATGTCAGTGTAATGTCAGTGGTATAATGTCAGTGGTATAATGTCAGTGGTATAATGTCAGTGTAACGTCAGTGGTATAATGTCAGTGGTATAATGTCAGTGGTATAATGTCAGTGGTATAATGTCAGTGTAACGTCAGTGGTATAATGTCAGTGGTATAATGTCAGTGGTATAATGTCAGTGGTATAATGTCAATGGTATAATGTCAATGGTATAATGTCAGTGGTATAATGTCAGTGGTATAATGTCAGTGTTATAACGTCAGTGGTATAATGTCAGTGGTATAACGTCAGTGGTATAATGTCAGTGGTATAATGTCAGTGGTATAATGTCAATGGTATAATGTCAGTGTAATGTCAGTGGTATAATGTCAGTGGTATAATGTCAGTGGTATTATGTCAGTGGTGTAACGTCAGTGGTATAATGTCAGTGGTATAATGTCAGTGGTATTATGTCAGTGGTATAATGTCAGTGGTATAATGTCAGTGGTATAATGTCAGCCTTATAACGTCAGTGGTATAATGTCAGTGGTATAATGTCAGTGGTATAATGTCAGTGGTATTATGTCAGTGGTGTAACGTCAGTGGTATAATGTCAGTGGTATAATGTCAGTTTAATGTCAGTGGTATAATGTCAGTGGTATAATGTCAGTGGTATAATGTCAGTGTAACGTCAGTGGTATAATGTCAGTGGTATAATGTCAGTGGTATAATGTCAGTGGTATAATGTCAGTTGTATAATGTCAGTGTAACGTCAGTGGTATAACGTCAGTGGTATAATGTCAGTCGTATAATGTCAGTTGTATAATGTCAGTGTAACGTCAGTGGTATAATGTCAGTGGTATAATGTCAGTGTTATAACGTCAGTGGTATAATGTCAGTGGTATAACGTCAGTGGTATAATGTCAGTGGTATAATGTCAGTGGTGTAACGTCAGTGGTATAATGTCAGTGGTATAATGTCAGTGTAACGTCAGTGGTATAATGTCAGTGGTATAATGTCAGTGGTATAATGTCAGTGGTATAATGTCAGTGTAACGTCAGTGGTATAATGTCAGTGGTATAATGTCAGTGGTATAACGTCAGTGGTATAACGTCAGTGGTATAATGTCAGTGTAACGTCAGTGGTATAATGTCAGTGGTATAATGTCAGTGGTGTAACGTCAGTGGTATAATGTCAGTGGTATAATGTCAGTGGTATAATGTCAGTGGTATAATGTCAGTGTAATGTCAGTGGTATAATGTCAGTGGTATAATGTCAGTGTAACGTCAGTGGTATAATGTCAGTGGTATAATGTCAGTGGTATAATGTCAGTGGTATAATGTCAGTGGTATAACGTCAGTGGTATAATGTCAGTGGTATAATGTCAGTGGTATAATGTCAGTGGTATAATGTCAATGGTATAATGTCAGTGGTATAATGTCAGTGGTATAATGTCAGTGTAATGTCAGTGGTATAACGTCAGTGGTATAACGTCAGTGGTATAACGTCAGTGGTATAATGTCAGCGTTATAACGTCAGTGGTATAATGTCAGTGGTGTAACGTCAGTGGTATAACGTCAGTGGTATAATGTCAGTGGTATAATGTCAGTGGTATAATGTCAGTGGTATAATGTCAATGGTATAATGTCAGTGGTATAATGTCAGTGGTGTAATGTCAGTGATGTAATATCCGTGGTGTAACGTCAGTGGTATAATGTCAGTTTAATGTCAGTGGTATAATGTCAGTGGTATAATGTCAGTGGTATAACGTCAGTGGTATAATGTCAGTTGTATAATGTCAGTGTAACGTCAGTGGTATAATGTCAGTGGTGTAACGTCAGTGGTATAATGTCAGTGGTATAATGTCAGTGGTGTAACGTCAGTGGTATAACGTCAGTGGTATAATGTCAGTGGTATAATGTCAGTGGTATAATGTCAGTGGTATAACGTCAGTGGTATAATGTCAGTGGTATAATGTCAGTGGTATAATGTCAGTGGTATAATGTCAATGGTATAATGTCAGTGGTATAATGTCAGTGGTATAATGTCAGTTTAATGTCAGTCTAATGTCAGTGGTATAATGTCAGTGGTATAATGTCAGTTTAATGTCAGTCTAATGTCAGTGGTATAATGTCAGTGGTATAATGTCAGTTTAATGTCAGTTTAACGTCAGTGGTATAATGTCAGTTTAATGTCAGTGGTATAATGTCAGTGGTATAACGTCAGTGTTATAATGTCAGCTGTATATTATCAGTTGTATAATGTCAGCTGTATATTATCAGCGGTATAATTTGTGAATAATAGATTCAGCAGGCGTGTTTTCGTGAATGCATTTAGGAAGCCAATTGTGCCATTTTGAACGGGATTTTACCCAGTGAGCTGAATAAAAGGCGTAAATCTAGTAATAACTGTACTGGATATCCTTTAAATCAGGGGTTCCCAAACTGTTTCACTCAGGCTTTCTTTTTAGCATTGGGGAACATCCCCAAAGAAAGCCGGACTGAGTCCCCCCCGCGTCCACCTGTTGACCCCTCAGTTTGTAAACCACTGTTTTAAATGCTCCTGTAGCAGTGTCCTCAACCATCCCTCCATTGTGTGTCTTGTGTGCAGTGCTTAAATGTGATGCAATCCTGATGACCCAGTCATGAATCAGACCTGTGACCTATCCCTGTCCCAGGCTAATATTTCTCACTGTGGTCGCGCCAAGCCGCGCTGTAGCAATCCTGATGACCCAGTCATGAATCAGACCTGTGACCTATCCCTGTCCCAGGCTAATCTTTCTCACTGTGGTCGCGCCACGCCGCGATGTAGCATTTAGCCTCTGTCACAGTCTATCCTTCCTGGCATATTGGCAACCTCCTGAGTCGGGACTGGGCACATACGAGCTACCTTAGCGTTTGACTTGGCCGGCCTGTCTGACTCGGCAAAAGGCTTATAATCATCAAACACCCCATGGAGACGGAACACCACTAAAATGTTAATGATTGGACGGGAGATAGTGTTCTGCTTCTTTTTGGCTCAGTGGATTATTTCATGCTAGCTCAGTAAGTTGTGTCTGGTGAGATTTTTAGCTAACAATGGCAGAAACAGAGAATGCCTCTTTGGGCGCGGCAGGTAGCCTTGAGGTTAGCGTGTTGGGTCAGTCCGAGTGATTGCTGGTTAAAATAACGGAGCCAACAAAGTGAAAAACAAAATCTGTTGCTGTGCCCTTGAGCAAGGCACTTAACACTAATTACTCCAGAGGTGCTTTACAATGGTGACCCTGGTCATGAACCCCCTCAATGCAGGTGTCTCAGGCTTAGTTGGAATATACAACAACATCAAAAACACATTTCCATTACACAGTACAGGACAAAAATAAACACCCCCCAAATTAACATATTATTATTATAACAGTTAAAAGTCAGAAGCTGGAAGACCAGAAGTACTTCTAAATGGCACTATGTCGTGCTGTTGTCGTTTTTCACCTCCTGGCTCTGCATTACATATTAAACTGGACCATCTTCAACCTTGATATAGGCTCATTACATATTAAACTGGGCCATCTTCAACCTTGATATAGGCTCATTACATATTAAACTGGGACATCTTCAACCTTGATATAGGCTCATTACATATTAAACTGGGCCATCTTCAACCTTGATATAGGCTCATTACATATTAAACTGGGCCATCTTCAACCTTGATATAGGCTCATTACATATTAAACTGGGCCATCTTCAACCTTGATATAGGCTCATTACATATTAAACTGGGCCATCATCAACCTTGATATAGGCTCATTACATATTAAACTGGACCATCTTCAACCTTGATATAGGCTCATTACATATTAAACTGGACTATCTTCAACCTTGATATAGGCTCATTACATATTAAACTGGGCCATCTTCAACCTTGATATAGGCTCATTACATATTAAACTGGGCCATCATCAACCTTGATATAGGCTCATTACATATTAAACTGGGCCATCATCAACCTTGATATAGGCTCATTACATATTAAACTGGGCCATCATCAACCTTGACATAGGCTCATTACATATTAAACTGGGCCATCATCAACCTTGATATAGGCTCATTACATATTAAACTGGGCCATCTTCAACCTTGATATAGGCTAACAGCTGGAATCCTTCATGGTGAAACTGCCACGGGATATTATCAGATAAGCTACACTAACAATCAGTAAGCTAACACTTTTCTTTGTTCTTGCATACTGGAGGAGTGATATGAAGGCTTGGAACTGGGAGAATGCCTCACTCTGTGCATCCAACCAAAGCATTTCCCTCGCTCCTGGCACTCGAGCACAGCAAACACTTCTGTATTCTATCGTGCGTCTTGGTTGGTTTACCCTTTAGGCTGTAGGCTAATGATAGCTAGCACAGAGCATGTTGTTGTTACTCCTCGGTGACTGACTCCAAAGTCTCTCGTAAAACTAGGAAGGGAGGTGTACTAGAGGGGAACCAACTTAATTAGAATGAAATGTTGGAAACCTCCCTGGCCGGGCTTTAAGTGACAACAAACAATCTTGTGAATGTTGCTCTACAGAGGGTTGCTTTGTTTTTTTCTGGCGGGTTAGCTAAACTAAGCTTAGCATCTCTGGTTCAGCAGTTGCGCTCAATAATAGCACTCCACTGTATGTGCCTGAGGCTGTTCCATAGCAGGCAAGCCATCTATAGCTCTGCTGTACTGTACAGTAGGTGCCCTGTTTTAGCTTAGTCGCCACAGTAGTCTCCCACATGGCTGCTGGTTAGAGGAATTATTTTGTCTTAGTTAAGAACAAATTGTCATCCAATAGGCTTCTGATTAAATTTCCAATATCCCTGTCCACGTGGAAATTCTGTAAGAGTTATATGGAGGCCAATTAGATGGTGGTCCAATCGCACTCTGTCTTCTATTAATACTTTTTTTTAAATTTTGATGCCAGCAAGAACGAGACTAGGAAGTATTCAAGACGGCTAGCTTGATTAAACCTCCTCCATGTATATCTCACTAGGTCAGGATATTAAACCTCCTCCGTGTATATCTCTCTAGGTCAGGATATTAAACCTCCTCCATGTATATCTCACTAGGTCAGGATATTAACCCTCCTCCATGTATATCTCACTAGGTCAGGATATTAAACCTCCTCCATGTATATCTCACTAGGTCAGGAAATTAAACCTCCTCCATGTATATCTCACTAGGTCAGGATATTAAACCTCCTCCATGTATATCTCACTAGGTCAGGATATTAACCATCCTTCATGTATATCTCACTAGGTCAGGATATTAAACCTCCTCCATGTATATCTCACTAGGTCAGGATATTAAACCTCCTCCATGTATATCTCACTAGGTCAGGATATTAAACCTCCGCCATGTATATCTCACTAGGTCAGGATATTAAACCTCCTCCATGTATATCTCACTAGGTCAGGATATTAAACCTCCTCCATGTATATCTCACTAGGTCAGGATATTAAACCTCCTCCATGTATATCTCACTAGGTCAGGATATTAAACCTCCATGTATATCTCACTAGGTCAGGATATTAAACCTCTATGTATATCTCACTAGGTCAGGATATTAAACCTCCTCCATGTATATCTCACTAGGTCAGGATATTAAACCTCCTCCATGTATATCTCACTAGGTCAGGATATTAAACCTCCTCCATGTATATCTCACTAGGTCAGGATATTAAACCTCTATGTATATCTCACTAGGTCAGGATGTTAAACCTCCTCCATGTATATCTCACTAGGTCAGGATATTAAACCTCCTCCATGTATATCTCACTAGGTCAGGATATTAAACCTCTATGTATATCTCATTAGGTCAGGATGTTAAACCTCCTCCATGTATATCTCACTAGGTCAGGATATTAAACCTCCTCCATGTATATCTCACTAGGTCAGGAAATTAAACCTCCATGTATATCTCAATAGGTCAGGATGTTAAACCTCCTCCATGTATATCTCACTAGGTCAGGATATTAAACCTCCTCCATGTATATCTCACTAGGTCAGGAAATTAAACCTCCATGTATATCTCACTAGGTCAGGATATTAAACCTCCATGTATATCTCACTAGGTCAGGATATTAAACCTCTATGTATATCTCATTAGGTCAGGATGTTAAACCTCCTCCATGTATATCTCACTAGGTCAGGATATTAAACCTCCTCCATGTATATCTCACTAGGTCAGGATATTAACCCTCCTCCATGTATATCTCACTAGGTCAGGATATTAAACCTCCTCCATGTATATCTCACTAGGTCAGGATATTAAACCTCCTCCATGTATATCTCACTAGGTCAGGATATTAAACCTCCATGTATATCTCACTAGGTCAGGATATTAAACCTCCATGTATATCTCACTAGGTCAGGATATTAAACCTCCTCCATGCATATCTCACTTGGTCAGGATATTAAACCTCCTCCATGTATATCACACTAGGTCAGGATATTAAACCTCCTCCATGTATATCTCACTAGGTCAGGATATTAAACCTCCTCCATGTATATCTCACTAGGTCAGGATATTAACCCTCCTCCATGTATATCTCACTAGGTCAGGATATTAAACCTCCTCCATGTATATCTCACTAGGTCAGGATATTAAACCTCCTCCATGTATATCTCACTAGGTCAGGAAATTAAACCTCCATGTATATCTCACTAGGTCAGGATATTAAACCTCCATGTATATCTCACTAGGTCAGGATATTAAACCTCCTCCATGCATATCTCACTTGGTCAGGATATTAAACCTCCTCCATGTATATCACACTAGGTCAGGATATTAAACCTCCTCCATGTATATCTCACTAGGTCAGGATATTAAACCTCCTCCATGTATATCTCACTAGGTCAGGATATTAAACCTCCTCCATGTATATCTCACTAGGTCAGGATATTAAACCTCCTCCATGTATATCTCACTAGGTCAGGATATTAAACCTCCTCCATGTATATCTCACTAGGTCAGGATATTAAACCTCCTCCATGTATATCTCACTAGGTCAGGATATTAAACCTCCTCCATGTATATCTCACTAGGTCAGGATATTAAACCTCCTCCATGTATATCTCACTAGGTCAGGATATTAAACCTCCTCTATGTATATCTCACTAGGTCAGGATATTAAACCTCCTCTGTGTATATCACACTAGGTCAGGATATTAAACCTCCCCATGTATATCTCACTAGGTCAGGATATTAAACCTCCTCTATGTATATCTCACTAGGTCAGGATATTAAACCTCCCCATGTATATCACACTAGGTCAGGATATTAAACCTCCATGTATATCTCACTAGGTCAGGATATTAAACCTCCTCCATGTATATCTCACTAGGTCAGGATATTAAACCTCCCCATGTATATCTCACTAGGTCAGGATTTTAAACCTCCATGTATATCTCACTAGGTCAGGATATTAAACCTCCTCCATGTATATCTCACTAGGTCAGGATATTAAACCTCCTCCATGTATATCTCACTAGGTCAGGATATTAAACCTCCATGTATATCTCACTAGGTCAGGATATTAAACCTCTATGTATATCTCACTAGGTCAGGATGTTAAACCTCCTCCATGTATATCTCACTAGGTCAGGATATTAAACCTCCTCCATGTATATCTCACTAGGTCAGGATATTAACCCTCCTCCATGTATATCTCACTAGGTCAGGATATTAAACCTCCTCCATGTATATCTCACTAGGTCAGGATATTAAACCTCCTCCATGTATATCTCACTAGGTCAGGAAATTAAACCTCCATGTATATCTCACTAGGTCAGGATATTAAACCTCCATGTATATCTCACTAGGTCAGGATATTAAACCTCCTCCATGCATATCTCACTTGGTCAGGATATTAAACCTCCTCCATGTATATCACACTAGGTCAGGATATTAAACCTCCTCCATGTATATCTCACTAGGTCAGGATATTAAACCTCCTCCATGTATATCTCACTAGGTCAGGATATTAAACCTCCTCCATGTATATCTCACTAGGTCAGGATTTTAAACCTCCATGTATATCTCACTAGGTCAGGATATTAAACCTCCTCCATGTATATCTCACTAGGTCAGGATATTAAACCTCCTCCATGTATATCTCACTAGGTCAGGATATTAAACCTCCTCCATGTATATCTCACTAGGTCAGGATATTAAACCTCCTCCATGTATATCTCACTAGGTCAGGATTTTAAACCTCCATGTATATCTCACTAGGTCAGGATATTAACCCTCACTAGGTCAGGATATTAAACCTCCTCCATGTATATCTCACTAGGTCAGGATATTAAACCTCCTCCATGTATATCTCACTAGGTCAGGATATTAAACCTCCTCCATGTATATCTCACTAGGTCAGGATATTAAACCTCCTCCATGTATATCTCACTAGGTCAGGATTGTAAACCTCCATGTATATCTCACTAGGTCAGGATATTAAACCTCTATGTATATCTCACTAGGTCAGGATGTTAAACCTCCTCCATGTATATCTCACTAGGTCAGTATATTAAACCTCCCCATGTATATCTCACTAGGTCAGGATGTTAAACCTCCTCCATGTATATCTCACTAGGTCAGGATATTAAACCTCCTCCATGTATATCTCACTAGGTCAGGATATTAAACATCCTCCATATATATCTCACTAGGTCAGGATATTAAACCTCCCCATGTATATCTCACTAGGTCAGGATATTAAACCTCCCCATGTATATCTCACTAGGTCAGGATATTAAACCTCCTCCATGTATATCTCACTAGGTCAGGATACCTCCATATATCCACTAGTTCTAATGTATCCATGGTCTTCATGATCTCCTTAAGTGTTTGAAACTTATTGTGGGAAGCTTGTGGAAGGCTACCCAAAACGTTTTAAAGGCAATGCTACCAAATACAAATTGAGTGTATGTAAACTTCTGACCCACTGGGAATGTGATGAAAGAAATAAAAGCTGAAATAAATAATTCTCTCTACAGTTATTCTTACATTTGACATTCTTAAAATACAGTGGTGATCCTAACTGACCTAAGACAGGGAATTTTTACTTGAATTAAATGTCAGGAATTGTGAAAAACCTGGCTAAGGTGTATGTAAACCTTATGTATCACAATTGTTATTATTATGAAATTTCACTGAGGAGGATGGTCCTCCCCTTCCTCATCTGAGGAGCCTCAACTGCTGTATGTGTATGTTTTGCTGTCAAGACAGACCTGTCATTTACAATTAAAATTGAGCGTTAAGGATGACAAAACTACGGGCAGAGGGAAAGAGAGAGAGGCACTGCTGGGTGCAAATGACATTCAGCTGCTAGAGATTTTAAGTGGTGGTTCAGCGGTGGGGGTTAGCGGACATTAACTAGGCCAGTGCAGGGAGGAATCAGTGCTTTCATTGTTGCTTTTAGTGCAAGCAGCAACTCAAGCGCAGCAGATACTAGCAGATCAACCAAGCCAGAGTGTTCCACTACGACACTGCAGCTGAAACCTGATAGGAGGCTGAGCGGTGGCACAACCGGTCGGTTGGTTTTAGGTGATCCAATTCAACCCTCCTCCACGCCAAGGCAATTTTTTCTTCCGCTGAACTGTGACCGATTGGACGCACTTCAGCAAATCCACTTTCACAGAGGACTTAACATCACAAACCCTGTTATAGTACGCCCAGTGGTTACCCGTGCTATGGGACACTGCAAACACACATCACTTTTCTTATCTACATTTCAAAACCACCACAAACCTACAGTGAAATGCCAGTTTGTTTCATTTATCGGCAATATTCACTGGACAGGATCCTCCTCCGGTCTCTAACGTTTTGGATGGAGTTCAAGCCTTTCTCTGTCTCTCTCTCTCTCTCTCTCTCTCTGATCCCTGGCTGAGGGAGAGGGTGTTTAAGAGCCTTGGACAGTGCTCAGATTCTGTTGCCTCCTGCCTGGGCTCATTCAGCACCATGGACAGCAGCAGCGACAGATAGGAAGGGAGAGAATTAGAGAGAAAAAAGAGAGTGAAGGAAGGAAGGGATGTATAAATGAATTGAGGGAAGGAGGGAGAGAGATAGTTTTGGGAAGGAGGAGAGAAGAGAAACAGATGAAGACTGACTTAAGCAAGCGAGAGGATGCACATTTCAAAACCTTTTCCTTCAAGAGACCAATGTTGTCATACATTGAAGACATAATCCAAGCTCTACACAACATTAGAAGATTTCTGTTCATGACATCACATTTTAATAACCCCCCCCCCCCAAAAAAAGAAAAGAGAGCATCTTTAGAGTATGTTCATATTGAGATAGTTGTCAGGGAACAGAGCGGTTGATTAAAGAGGTTTTTGGCTGAATTCCCAGAAGGAAACACTGGTGTTTTGACCCTGATAAATGCTCTTTAAATTAGAACTCTGTCATCAAGAAGAAAACAATGAAAGTGCATGTACTTTTGAAGGTTTCATCAATGAGAAGCCATTCCTAACAAAATATATACTGTGTCTTCTGCTATTCTTAATAGCTCTATTGGTAACACTATGAATGGTCATGAAAACACGATTGTAATCTCTGTTACCCAGAAGTAAAATGTATTGCGAAAGTTGTCCCTTCCCGTTTCACCACCGTTTACACGTGAATCTTTCCACAAGAGATTAGAATGATAATAGTCTACGTAACAAAACCCAAACAGCAGTTCTCATTATGACATCATTACCGGAATTACCATATCGATCATTATGACATCATTACCGGAATTACCATATCATTCCTCGGGAAAAAAAAGTGTAAACAGCTAAATTGTATAATAGAGTCTAACCAATCGAGTGATATTATTACCAAGCCCATGGGCACTAACATAACATATCTTTCTCCTCATCTCCTCTCTCCGTCTGCGGCGCTTCAACTTTGTGTCCCTGCCTACGGACGTGCTGGAGATGGAGGTGAAGGACAAGTTTTCTAAGAGCTGGCTCATCATCAAATATTTCCTGGACAAGCTGTCAATGCCGGTGTAGAGGCTACTGGAGAAGCATGCCATTGGGTAGGTCACCTGACCTGACAACAGCCACAGCCACACCTACACACTCAGTCCCACTCTGCTGTTAGTTATCAGACAGTGTAGAGATCCACGTCCCCTGTGTGTACAGTGTGGGTATGGTTATGCCACATATAAAGAATGGCGCCGGAGGACATGGCTGCTGTTTTACGGACTCCCAACCAATTGTGCTATTGTGTAGGTTTTACAAAAAAAGTTTTTTGAAACTTATTTTATTCATAATGTTTCTGCTACCGTCTCTTATGACCGAAAAGATCTTCTGGATATCAGAACAGCAATTACTCACCTGGACCACGAGTCGGACGCGAATGATTGACTTCAGACACTGGACAAGGCCCAAATCCCCGTCATTAGTATGAAGAAGAGACGGAGATATAGGGGACATAGTTCAGGATGCCTTGTAAAAACCCGAAGGAGAATTGTATGAATTATGAATTATACGTCTTATTTATTTATTTATTGTCCTATCATGGTGGAACAGTGTTTTAAAATAAATTATACATTTGATTTATTTAACTGGATGAGCTCGGATCAACACTATCCCACCAAATGGGACATTATAAGCATCGACAAGATAGAACAGCTGCCTTTGGCAAAACAAGGGGTGGTGGTCTGTGTCTATTTGTCAATAACTGCTGGTGCACGAAATCTAATGTTTTGCTCGTCTGAGGTAGAGTATCTCAAGATAAGCTGTAGAACACACTACTTACCAAGAGAATTTTCATCTGTATTTTTCGTAGCTGTCTATTTACTAACACAAACCCATGCTGGCACTAAGACCGCACGTGCAAATAGTGAAAATAAATCAACATAAATATGGGTTGTATTTACAATGGTGTTTATTCTTCACTGGTGGCCCTTTTCTTGTGGCAACAGGTCCCAAATATTGCTGCTGTGATGGCACACTGTGGTATTTCACCCAATAGATATGGGAGTTTATCCAAATTTGATTTTTTTCAAATTCTCTATGTTTTTGTCTGGATAGGTTTCTCAATTTCTTTCTTAGGTTTTTACATTCTTCATCAAACCATTTGTCATTGTTGTACATTTTCTTAGGTTGTCTGCTTGAGATTTTTAGATTTGATATGGGACCTGAGAAGTCAAATATACTGTTTAGGTGTTCTACTGCCAAGTTTACACCTTCACTGTACCAGTGAAATGTTTTGTCCAGGAAGATGTCTAAGAGGGATTACATTTGTTGCCTAATTGTTTTTTAGGAGATTTCCACACTACTCTCCTTCCATCTATTGCATTTCTTAATATTATTCAGTTCCTTTGGCTTTGATGCCTCATGATTGATAATTGATCTATTCAAGTAGACTGGGATTTTGCTGTGATCTGATCCTTATTAATTTCTAGCCAGATGAACATTTTTCCTGTTTTGACAAATGTTATAGACTGGGTTAGGTCTGCTCTATACCAAAATAGCACACCCTCTGAGTCTCTTCCCTGTTTCACGCCTGGTAGTTTGGTGGATGGGACAACCAGCTCTTTGTAACCTAGAGGGCAACCAGTGGTTCCTTCTCCTCTATACCATGTTTCTTGTAGGATGACAATGTGTGTATTTCCAATTTCTTTGATGAAGTCTGGGTTCCTGCTCTTTAGGCCAAAGGCAGATGACCTCTGACCTTGTATATTCCAGGATGAGATAGTAAGAGCTTTGTGTTCCATAGCGTCTCGTGTTGTTTTGGTGTGGTTTAGGCCCCGGGCCATCACAGTAGGTGTGAGCAGAGCATGTTGATCATCTGATACATGCCTATTAGGTCACAGGATGGGGCTTGGGTGGGTCTATTGGTGAGGGTTGGGCATGTTGCTCTGTTCACAGCCTGGGCATATGTGTGGCTGTTATGTTGAGTTCCTTGCTGCAGGGGCAGGGGGCATGTGGGGGGGAGAAGGGGCATAAGACTGATCTGGGGGAGGCTTGTATAGGGTGTGGCTAGGGGTTGTTTGGGAGGTGTCGACTGGTGTGGGGGGTTGGCTGGTGGTGCTGTGGTCTGGGTCTTCTTAGGTCTTCTTGGTGTGGATCCTCTTGGTGCAGGTCCTCGGGGGAGGGAGGGTCGGGGCAGTTCTGGGAGGGTGTCTTGCCAGTCTGGGCAGGGTGAGGGCAGTTGCCTTCATAGTTCTGGCAAAGGTGGGGACTGCTGCCTTGTAGAGGTAGACCTGGTTATAAAGGCTGTTCAAGTCTAAGGTGGAGTGGAGGGCCAGATAAACATGTCATTATGAGTAACAGTCCCGGGAAATGTGTGACCTCAGTGGGTGTGGGGGTGTTGTCAGGAGAGCTATCTGGTGGGCTGACAGGGGGGAGGGGGGAGTCTGCTGTGTTGGTGGATCCTGCCTTGTCTGTACTGCTGAGGTGTTAAGACTGTGGTCGAGGTCTGGAGAGGACTGTTATGTTGGCTTCTCTGGGGGTGAATGGCTAGCTGTCTCATGAGTGGTTCATTGTCACACCTCAGATTTCACACGTCCTCTTGCAGTGCTGTCAGCTGGGCTGTTTGTTCCTCTCTCTCCGACCTTAAGGTCTCTCACCTCAGACCGGAGTGCAGCCAACTCTCTCTGTTGTTGTTGTGCTGGTCTGTTTTGTTTGTCTGTGCTGTCTGGAGTGTGTGGACTAGCTCTCTGAGCTCCACCATGTCTCTCTCCAGCTCGGTGAATTTATCCCTCTCAATGATGGAGGAGCAGTGCAGTTGTGGGAAGATTTCAATGCTGGGGTGGGGGGGGGACTATCCTCGACTGCAGGACAGTTTGAATAGGTGTGATCAGTCCTTTTGGAAATATAGGATGTTGCCCTGCACTATCACTGCTCCATTGCTGTACAGGTTGACGGAGGGTGTCTCAGTCTCAGAGTCCTCGTTTTACACTATTCTGCTTTTCCACACTCCGGCAATACCCTCTCTCTTAAAAGAGGGGTAGTGTGCTCTTATAGCTGTGTGACATGCCCAGGGATGGTCTGTGTTGAACATTAGGTTGCTTACGCTCTCATTTTTGTAGCAGTCTGCAAAAAGTGTCTCTGGATTGTCCATGAGGACTCTTTCCCTGCCTTGTCATCTCTCTCTCTTTCTCTGTCTCTCTCTGTCTCTCTCTCTGTCTCTCTCTCTCTCTGTATCTCTCTCTCTATGTGTCTCCCTCTCTCTCTGTCTCTCCCTGTCTCTCTCTCTGTCTCTCTCTCTCTCTGTATCTCTCTCTCTCTGTGTATCTGTCTTTCTCTTTGTCTCCCTCTCTCTCTATATCTACATGTCTGTCTTCCTCTCACTCTCGCTGACATTCTCTCTGTCATCCTATCTCTCTTTCTCGGTGTCTCTTTCTATGTCTTCCTCTCTTTCTCTCTCTCTCTTTATATATACAGTCAAAGTTGGAAGTTTACATACACTTAGGTTGGAGTCATTAAAACTCATTTTTCAACCACTCCACAAAATTCTTGTTAACAAACTATAGTTTTGGCAAGTCGGTTCGGACATTTACATTGTGCGTGACACAAGTCCTTTTTCCATCAATGGTTTACAGACAGAATATTTCACCTATAATTCACTGTATCACAATTCCAGTGGGTCAGAAGTTTACATACACTAAGTTGACTGTGCCTTTAAACAGCTTGGAAAATTCAAGAAAATGATGTCATGGCTTTAGAAGCTTCTGATAGGCTAATTGACATAAATTGAATCAATTGTAGATGTACCTGTGGATGTATTTCAATGCCTACCTTCAAACTCTGTGCCTCTTTGCTTGACATCATGGGAAAACCAAAAGAAATTAGCCAAGACCTCAGACAAAAACAGTCAATCTCCCCAAGTTTGGTTCATCCTTCCAAACACCTGAAGGTACCACGTTCATCTGTACAAACAATAGTACGCAAGTATAAACACCATGGGACCACGCAGCCGTCATACAGCTTTCTGTCTCCTAGAGATGAACGTACTTTGGTGGGAAAAGTGCAAATCAATCCCAGAACACCAACAAAGGACCTTATGAAGATGCTGGAGGAAACAGGTACAAAATAATTTATATCCACAGTAAAACGAGTCCTATATCGACATAACCTGAAAGGCAGCTCAGCAAGAAAGAAGCCACTGCTCCAAAAACGCAATAAAAAGCCATACTACGGTTTGCAACTGCACATGTGGACAAATATCGTACTTTTTGGAGAAATGTCCTCTGGTCTGATGAAACAAAAATAGAACTGTTGGCCATAATGACCATCGTTATGTTTGAGGAAAAATGGGGAGGCTTGCAAGCAGAAGAACACCATCCCAACCGTGAAGCATGGGGGTGGCAGCATCATGTTGTGGGGGTGCTTTGCTGCAGGAGGGACTGGTGCACTTCACAAAATAGATCGCATCATGAGGCAGGACAATTATGTGGATATATTGAATTAAAGTCTCAAGACATCAGTTAAAGCTTGGTCGCAAATGGGTCTTCCATGGACAATGACCCCAAGCATACTTCCAAAGTTGTGGGAAAATGGCTGAAGGACAACAAAGTCAAGGTATTGGAGTGGCCATCACAAAGCCCTGACCTCAATCCTATAGAAAATGTGGGGCAGAACCGAAAAAGCGTGTGCGAGCAAGGGGGCCTACAAACCTGACTCAGTTACACCAGCTCTGTCAGGATGAATGGGTCAACATTCACCCAACTTATTGTGGGAAGCTTGTGGAAGGCTACCCGAAACATTTCACCCAATTTAAACAATTTAAAGGCAATGCTACCAAATACTAATTGAGTGTATGTAAACTTCTGACCCACTGGGAATGTGATGAAAGAAATAAAAGATGAAATAAATCATTCTTCTACCTATTATTCTGACGTTTCACATTCTTAAATTAAAGTGGTGATCCTAACTGACCTAAGACATGGAATTTTTACTAGGATTAAATGTCAGGAATTGTGGAAAAACTTGAGTTTAAATGTATTTGGCTAAGGTGTATGTAAACTTCCGACTTCAACTGTAAATACATTGAGTGTACAAAACATGAGGAACACCTTCCTAACAGAGCAGCCTCAATTCATTGGGGCATGGACCACAAGGTGTTGAAAGCTTTCCACAGGGATGCTGGCCCAGTTGTGACAAGTTGACTGGATGTCCTTTGGGTGGTGGACCATTCTTCATACACACGGGAAACTGTTGAGCGTGAAAAACCCTGCAGTTTTTGACGCCGGTGCGCCTGGCACCTACTACCATAACCCTTCAAAGGCTCTTAAATATTTTGTCTTGCCCAGTCACCACTCTAAATGTCACACACACACACAATCCATTCTCATCTGTCTTTTGGCTTAAAAATATATTTTTGAACCTGTCTCCTTCCCTTCATTTACACCAGGGGTTCCCAAACTTTTTTAGCCCACGACCTCATTTTGATATCTGAAAATTCTTGCGCCCCCAACCATGTGAAAATATGTAATAACAGCCAATGTTAACTTTTTTATTTCGGGATATGGCAGGCAATTGAAAAACAGTCTAACAGCATTTTTGATTGTCTTCTCAACTCACCATCACATACTTTTAATGTGGGGCTATGACAGTCAATTACAAATTAATCTGACATAATTTATCTTATCTCACCACCACTAATGAGATGGGTGTGGCTTGATGCATGTCGTGTGCACCTCACCTCTGCTGTCACATCCAATCTGGATCAATATCAGGTTTTAATGCAGACGAGAGCACTGAATCCAGCTACACACAGATGCTGAGCTGGCGAAGAGTTATATAACCATGAGTTATAATGCTCAGAGGGAGACGTAGTGAACCGTGAATGTGTGGTCCGCACCATTCGATCACATGACAGCGGTTCGATTTCACTTACCGGCGTGTCAACTGAGCCAGGGTCACAGTGTAAGGAGTTGGGAAGTAGGTCCCCAAGTGCTCTTCCAAGCATTGGAGGTGAGCGGTCCTCACTCATGTAGGACACTTACTGATGCTGTTATCTGTTAGAAACAGCCAAGGGAAGGCAAAGTTTGCTTTTGAAAGTGTCTCTGGAATAAGACATCTTTCCTCTGATTCGGTCACTCATCTGTAGAAGGTTGTTGCGTGCTTGCGTTCAGTTCATTCAATTTCCCAAATATGTCTGTTACATAGGCAAAGATATGTCTGTTACATAGGCAAAGATATGTCTGTTACATAGGCAAAGATATGTCTGTTACATAGGCAAAGATATGTCTGTTACATAGGCAAAGATATGTCTGTTACATAGGCAAAGATATGTCTGTTACATAGGCAAAGATATGTCTGTTACATAGGCAAAGATATGTCTGTTACATAGGCAAAGATATGTCTGTTACATAGGCAAAGATATGTCTGTTACATAGGCAAAGATATGTCTGTTACATAGGCAAGCAGACAAATGTATGTTTTCATTACACAGAAAGTCAACAGTCTTTTTTACATCCATGACAACAGTTCCTCTCTCAACATGAAAAACCTTTCCAACACTCCCCCTCGATAACAGTCAAGCCTCGGTGTGAATTAGAACATCGTCGTGCTCTGATCCCATATCTCCACAGAGTTTTGCGAACAGGCGTGTGAGCAGAGGATGTGGTTTGATGTATTTTACAATCAAAGTTATCTGCTGCAGTATATCTCTGAGTTCTGCGCTCAGCTCTTTTGCCGCCAGTTGCTCTCTGTGTATCCATTCTAGCTCAGTGGGTGAATCAAACAATAGGTCTGTATGGCAGAGGGAGACACATTCATAACTAGAGTGTAGAGGCCTGCGCGCCGTCCTGCAATAGATGGATGGAGCCCTATCTGTGCCAAAGCCCACCTTTTGATACCATGGAATCTGTTTTTCGTCAATATAGCCACGCAGCACACTGAACATCCACTGTGCCGTTTCATGCTCGGGAATCGTGAGACAGAACAATATGTCATCTTGAATAGCATAACACAAAATGCAGCGAACAACAGTCAATGCATCTCGGCCCTCACAGCTAACGTCCATTTGGTGAGCATTCGGTGGGGAGTTTGAGTCGTTCAGTCAGTTTCCTCTTGATTGCTAGCTATAGCATCAATTCTTCATTTATTAACAGGGTTATCTGACAAAGGTATTGTTGTGAGTTTCTGAGCCTCTGTCTCTGCAATAGTTTTCATAGTGTAGCGGGCTTAGACATTCACCGTGGTAATGATTCAAATGCAACCTTTTCCCTTGATCTAAGGACGCTCTCTTGTTGAATTTTATCATTTAGATTTGAATACATTTAATTTAGATTTAAGGTTAACTACATTACAATGATTTTGATATACAATGACAATATTATAATATATACAGTACCAGTCAAAAGTTTAGACACCTATTCATTGCAGGGTTTTTCTTTATTTTTTACTATTTCTACATTATAAAATAATAGTAAAGACAACAAAACTATGAAATAACACACATGGAAACATGTAGTAACCAAAAAAGAGTTTAACAAATCAAAATATATTTTATATTTGAGATTCTTCAAAGTAGCCACCCTTTGCCTTGATGACAGCTTTAGACACTCTTGGCATTCTCTCAACCAGCTTCCTGAGATATTCACCTGGAATGCATTTCAATTAACAGGTGTGCCTTGTAAAAAGTTAATATGTGGAATTTATTTTCTTCTTAATACGTTTGAGTCAATCAGTTGTGTGTGACAAGGTAGGGGAGGTATACAGAAGATATCCCTATTTGGAAAAAGATCAAGTCCATATTATGGCAAGAACAGCTCAAATAAGCAAAGAGAAACAACAGTCCATCATTACTGTAAGACATGAAGGTCAGTCAATGCAGAAATTTTCAAGAACTTTTCAAGGTCTTTTTCAAGTGCAGTTGCAAAAACCATCAAGTGTTATGATGAAACTGGCTCTCATAAGGACCACCACAGGAAAGGAAGACCCATAGTTAACTCTGCTGCATAAGGATAATTTCATTAGAGTTACCAGCATCAAAAATTGCTGCCCAAATAAATTCTTCACAGAGTTCAAGTAACAGACACATCTCAACATCAACTGTTCAGAGGAGACTGCGTGAATCAGGCCTTCATGGTCAAATTGCTGCGGACATTAGACATTAGACATTAGACCCGTGGAAATGTGTCCTTTGGTCTGGAGTCTAAATTGGAGATTTTTGGTTTCAACCGCTGTGTCTTTGTGAGATGCTGTCAGTGATTTATTTTGAATGCAAGACACATAAGCAGCATGACTACCACAGCATTCTGCAACGCCATCCCATCTGGTTTGCTCCAAGTGGGACTATCATTTGTTTTTCAACAGGACAATGACGCAACACACCTCCAGGCTATATAACGTGATCTGCAAATACAGTGGCTTGCGTAAGTATTCGCCCCTGTTGGCATTTTTCCTATTTTGTTGCCTTACAACCTGGAATTAAAATGGATTCTTGGGGGGTTTGTATCATTTGATTTACACAACATGCCTACCACTTTGAAGATGCTAAATCATTTGGGGGTTGAAAAAAACAGGAAATAACAGAAGAAAACAGAAAACTTGAGTGTGCAAAACTATTCACCTCCCAAAGTCAATACTTTGTAGAGCAATATTTTGCAGCAATTACAGCTGCAAGTCTCTTGCGGTATGTCTCTATAAGCTTGGCACATCTAGCCACTGGGATTTTTGCCCATTCTTCAAGGCAAAACTGCTCCAGCTCCTTCAAGATGGATGGGTTCATCTGGTGTACAGCAATCTTTATGTCATACCACCGATTCTCAATTGGATTGAGGTCTGGGCTTTGACTTGACCATTCCAAGACATTTAAATGTTTCCCCTTAAACTACTCGAGTGTTGCTTCAGCAGAATGCTTAGGTCATTGTCCTGCTGGAAGGTGAACCTTCGTCCTAGTCTTCAATCTCTGGAAGACTGAAACAGGTTTCCCTCAAGTATTTCCCTGTATTTAGCGCCATCCATCATTCCTTCAATTCTGACCAGTTTCCCAGTCCCTGCCGATGAAAAACATCCCCCACAGCATGATGCTGCCACCACCATGCTTCACTGTGGTGGTGTTCTCGGGGTGATGAGAGGTGTTGGGTTTGCGCTAGACAAAGCATTTTCCTTGATGGCCAAAAAGCTAAATTTTTGTGTCATCTGAACAGAGTACCTTCTTCCATATGTTTGGGGAGTCTCCCACATGCCTTTTGGTGAACACCAAACGTGATTGCTTATTTGTTTCTTTAAGCAATGGCTTTTTTTTGGCCACTTCCGTAAAGCCCAGCTCTGTGAAGTGTATGACTTAACCTGTTGCCTCTACTTGGGACGCTTGCGTCCCAACTAGAGCTCTGGAAATGCAAATGCGCTACGCTAAATGCTAATAGTATTAGTTAAAACTCAAAAGTTCATTAAAATACACATGCAGGGTATCAAATTAAAGCTACACTCGTTGTGAATCCAGGCAACAAGTCCGATTTTTAAAATGCTTTTCGGCGACAGCATGAGAAGCTATTATCTGATAGCATGCACCAATACACTACAACAGAAAAGCACAGCAGGGGACGTAAACAAAATAATTAGCATTTCGGCGTTACACAAACCGCACAATAAAATAGAAAACAGTCATTACCTTTCACCATCTTCTTTGTTGGCACTCCTAGATGTCCCATAAACACTATTGGGTCTTTATTTCGATTAAATCGGGCCATATAAAGCCAAGATATCGTTATATGTAGACTGTGTGATAAACGAAAAAACAGCGATTTCACAACGTAACGTCATTTTTAAAATTCAAAAAGTAGACGATAAACTTTCACAAAACACTTCGAAATACGTTTGTAATGCTACTTTAGGTATTAGTAAACGTTAATAAGCGATAAAAATCATCCGTAGGTGATGTAAATATCATTAGCTGTCGTCTTGGAAAAAATTTCAGGAGAGAGCTCTTCCGGAATGATCTGGGCGGAGACCGGAGGTAAGCGGTGTCCCTCTTTCGGTTCAACCAAGAATCAAAGATGATTAAATTCACAAGATACTCGACAACATGGGGATGCTGTGGGAGTTGAATGCTCGGTCTTATCTAATTCGGCTCACTGTTAACAATTGCTGGAAGTGGCGCAAGGATATTTATTTCCATTTTCTGTGATCAGGTTTTCCTGCGCTTTCCGATGTAACGCACGTTATGTAATAGCCACAGTCGTGATTTAACCAGTTTTAAAAACGTCCGAGGGTTTCCTATCCACACATTCTAACCATATGAACGTACTATATTCCTGGCATGAGTAGCAGGGCGCTGAAATGTTGCGCGATTTTTAACAAAATGTTCAAAAAAGTAGAGGGTCGACTGAAGAGGTTAAACCCTATTTGACCTCTAAGCTAACCTTGCTTCCCCACCTTACTTCCCCTCCCTATTCATATCAGCTTACCTCATAGCCATTACCTCACAGCTCTCTCATACCATCACACTTTGTCAGTCATACATTATCTCACACCTTTTTTGTTTAAGAATAATATTTAGTCCTAAATTGTACATATTGGTAGCTAACATAATGATATTATTCCTATTTTCTTTTCAAATAGTCTTGCCTATAGTCGCCAAGCATATTTAATACACAAATGTGACTCACCACCTGGATTCGGTCTTATGTAGCAAAATGTAAAATTATGTACATTGGATACATTGGATAAAAGTAGACTCAGAGCTACAAAATGTTATTTCATACAATGCATTTGAGGAATAATGGGAAAGTAATTCTGCTTTGAAAGTTGATCAACTTGTAAACTCCATTTTGAGAAAATCGCCTTTGAATGTTCTGGTATCTAGTGAAGAGCTCTTCTTTGTCGGCACCCATTCAGCATCATTCACACCCTCTTAAGCTTTAGCCCCACCCATCTTGTTCCGCTCTCGGAGCACACACTTGACGCTCTGGCCGGCGATTTGTTTACCTCTGGATAACATGGAAACAGCCTTACCAGCTAGCTGGCAACAATTTCATTATGCTTTTTTGCAGATGGTTACTGACACCGGCAATATACAACGGGTGTTGTACACATGTCACGTATTGTTTGCTAATGAGCCAGCCAGCTAACGTTAGCTAGTTAACTTCTTCGGAATTGGTGTCCCTTAAATGTTATTAAACAATTTAGGCCTATTTGGGCAGTCTTGATACAAATTTTTGAACTGAAATATAATGCTTAATTGGATCAGTCTAAACCTTTGCATACACTGCTGCCATCTAGTGGCCAACATCTAAACGGTACCTGGGGTGGAATAATACCTTATGGCCTTCCTCTTGCATTTCAAAGATGATGGTACAAAAAACATACTAAAGAACAGTTGGTTGTTTCTTTGTATTATCTTTTACCAGTTCTATTGTGTTATATTCTCCTACATTCCTTTCACATTTCCTCAAACTTAAAACAGTTTCCTTTCAAATGATCCCAAGAAAATGCATATCCTTGCTTTAGGGCCTGAGCTACAGGCAGTTAGATTTGGGTATGTCATTTTAGGCAAAAATTGAAGAAAAAAAAGGGGCCGATCCTTAAGTGGTACTATGGACAGATACTCCAATCTCCGCTGTGGAGCTTTGCAGCTCCTTCAGGGTTATCTTTGGTTTCTTTGTTGCCTCTCTGATTAATTCCCTCCTTGCCTGGTCAGTGAGTTTTGGTGAGCGGCCCTCTCTTGGCAGGTTTGTTGTGGTACCATATTCTTTCCATTTTTAAATAATGGATTTAATAGTGCTCCGTGGGATCTTCAAAGTTTCTGATATTTTTTTTATAACCCAACCCTGATCTCTACTTCTCCACATCTTTGTCCCTGACCTGTTTGGAGAGCTCCTTGGTCTTGGTGGTGCCCCTTGCTTAGTGGTGTTCCAGACTCTGGGGCCTTTCAGAACAGGTGTATATATACTGAGATCATGTGACAGATCCTGTGACACTTAAATAAAGTCCACCTGTGTGCAATCTAACTAATTATGTGACTTGTGAAGGTCATGGGTTGCACCAGATCTTATTTAGGGCCTTCATAAGTAAAGGGGGTGAATTCATCACACACCACTTTTCCATTTTTTTTTTTGTTTAATTTTTGTAACATTTCTTTTTTTTTCATTTCACTTCCCCAATTTGGACTATTTTGTATACGTCCATTACATGAAATCCAAATAAAAATCCATTTAAATTACAGGTTGTAATGCAACAAAATAGGAAAAACACCAAGGGGGATGAATACTTTTGCAAGGCACTGTATAACAGCTGCCTCCAGTAAGTCAAAGGGTGGTCTGCTGGGGCACGAAATCTAATATTAAGGAAGTCTTGAGGAATTGTATCTCATGATAAGCTGTAGACCACACTATTTACCAAGAGACTTTTCATCTGCATTTTTCGTAGCTGTTAATTTACTACCACAAACCCATGCTGGCACTAAGACCGCACTCAACGAGCTGTATAAGCCCATAAACAAACACAAAAATGCTCATCCAGAGGTGGTGCTCCTAGTGACCTGGGACTTTAATGCAGGGAAACTTATATCCGTTTCACCTCATTTCTACCAGCATGTTAAATGTGCAACCAGATGAAAAAAAATTCTAAACCACCTTTACTCCACATACAGAGGTGCGTACAAAGCTCTCCCTCACCCTCCATTTGGCAAATCTGACCATAATACTATTCTCCTGATTCCTACTTACAAGCAAAAACTAAAGTAGGAAGTATCAGTGACTCACTCAATAAGGAAGTGGTCAGATGACGTAGACGCTAAGCTACAGGACTGTTTTACTAGCCCAGACTGAAATATGTTCCGGGATTCTTCCGATGGCATTGAGGAGTACACAGTATCAGTCACGGGCTTCGTAAATAAGTGCATCAATGACATCGTCCCAACAGTGACCGTACGTACATACCCCAACCAGAAGCCATGGATTACTGGCAACATCTGCACTGAGCTAAAGGGTAGAACTGCCGCTTTCAAGGAGCGGACTCTAACCGGGATGCTTATAAGAAATCCCGCTATGCCCTCCAACGAACCATCAAACAGGCAAAGTGTCAACACAGGGAAAGGGAAGCACAGCTGAGAGCTGCCCAGTGACACAAACCTACCAGTCGAGCTAAATAACTTCAATGTTCGCTTCAAGGCAAGCAACACTGAAGCATGCATGAGAGCATACGCTGTTCCGGACGACTGTGTGATCACGTTCTCCGTAGCCGATGTGAGTAAAACCTTTAAACTGGTCAAGATTCACAAGGCCGCAGGGCCAGATGGATTACCAGGACGGATACTCCGAGCATGCGCTGACCACCTGGCAACTGTCTTCAATGACATTTTCAACCTGTCCCTGACCAAGTCTGTAATACCAACATGTTTCAAGGAGACCACCATAGTCCCTGTGCCCAAGACCATCATGGCAACCTGCCTAAATGACTACCGACCCGTAGCATATTATCCCGGAAACCTTAGACCCACTCCAATTTGCATACCACCCCAAGAGTTCCACAGATGATGCAATCTCTATTGCACTCCACACTGCTCTTTCCCACCTGGACAAAAGGGACACCTACATGAGAATGCTATTCACTGACTACAGCTCAGCGTTCAACACCATAATACCCTCAAAGCTCATCACTAACCTAAGGACCCTGGGACTAAACACCTCCCTCTGCAACTGGATCCTGGACTTCCTGACAGGCCGCCCCCTGGTGGTAAGGGTAGGTAACAACACATCTGCTTTGCTGATCCTCAACACAGAGGCCCCTCAGGGGTGCCTGCTCAGTCCCCTCCTGTACTCCCTGTTCACTCACGACTGCGTGGCCAAGCACAACTCCAACACCATCATTACGTTAGCCAAAGACACAACAGTGGTACACCAGATCACCGACAGCTATGAGACAGCCTATAGGGAGGTCAGAGACCTGGCAGTGTTTTCCCAGGATAACAACCTCATGACAATGCCTATTCCCCCTCGGGAGAATGAAAAGATTTGGCATGGGTCCTCAGATCCTCAAAAAGTTCTACAGCTGCACCGTTGAGAGCATCCTGACCAGTTGCATCACCGCTTGGTATGGCAACTGCTCGGCTTTCAGACTGCAGGACACAACAGAGGATAGTGCGTTCGGCCCAGTACATCACTTGGGCCAAGCTTAATGTCATCCAGGACCTCTATACCTGGCGGTGTCTGAGGAAGGCCCCAAAAATTGCCAAGGACTCCAGCCACTCTAGCCATAGACTTTTATCTCTGCTACAGCACGGCAAGCGGTACCAGAGCGCCAAGTCTAAGTCCAAAAGGCTTCTTAACAGCTTTTACCCCCAAGTCATAAGACTCCTGAACAGTTAATGAAATGGCTTCCTGGACTATTTCCATTGTCCCCACCCCACCTCCCATTTTACACTTCTGCTACTCTCTGTTTATTATCCATGCGTATTCATTTGACCTCTACCTACATGTACATATTAACTCGAGACTAACCGGTGCCCCCGCACATTGGCTCCATACCGGTACCCATTTCGCTACACTCGCATTAACATCTGCTAACCATGTGTATGTGACAAATAAAATTTGATTTGATATTGCTACTTTTATTAATTTATCTATTTATTTATTTTATACATTTTTTCTTCTTAAAAACTGCATTGTTGATTAAGGGCTTGTAAGTAAGCATTTCACTGTAAGGTCTACAGCTGTTGAATTCAGACCATGTGACAAATAACATTTTATGTGATTTTGAGGAGAGGAGGGTACTGGGAGACAGAGGAGGAGAGGAGAGGAGGGAGCTGGGAGACAGAGGAGGGGAGGGGAGAAGAGGAGGGAGCTGGTATTCACCAGTGCATGCTGGACATTCTATCCCGAAGTCCAGCATGCTATGGACTGTGCCCAAATGTACTAATTGAGGTTGTGGCCGATTGTAGCTAAAAACACTTTATCAATTGGAATCTTTAACGTGGAAAGGGGGAAAGGTGTTATTATTAGTTTTTCACAAGCGTAGCAGGATGGGCATTTAGCTGAACAATAGACTATTCAACCTTTACTAAAGAATTGTCTTATAGCCAGCTTAGCTAGGTGTGAATCCTCTTCCCCTCCCTAACTTGCTACAAATCATTTTCAGGACTGTCTAGAAAAAGCAGCAGAGATGCGCAATAGGTTTCTAAGAAGAGGCTATTCTCCACAATGTGTGGATGAAGCTCTTAATTTGGCATTGGGGAAAACATGAGATGAACTGCTACAAAAAAAGACCTGCTAAAGCTAAAGAACCCTCTGTAATGTTCACAACCACATATACTTTGAACTCGCGAAAAGTGGGAGATGTGGTCAAGAAACACTGGCATGTGTTATTTACTTGATTAATTGGTTCATGCCAACTGCCAGCCACAAAAGAAAATCAGCCAGGCTCTTTTACACCCTCGACCAAATGGTAGCTATAAATGCAGAGGATGCGCACAGTGCAACAATATGATAAAGTGTGAATATTTCTGCCACCCACACACAGGAAAACGGTTCCAAATAAATTACATTATTACGTGTTGCACCACCCATGTTATCTACATTATTAAATGTCCATGTGGTCTCTGCTATGTCGGTAAAACCTGTCGTTCTCTCAAACATAAAATCTGTGAACATAAAAGTTCAATTAGGAGAAACGACAGGAATTATCCAGTCGCAGTACATTTTAATGCCCTGAAACATGACATTTCTACATTTAGATTTTGTGGCATAGAGAAAGTTAAGATATCAGACAGGGGGAGGTGATATCAATAATACTCTGAGTAAAAGATAGTGGTTTTTTTCACACTCCAGACATTATTTCCTAAAGGTCTTAATGATGAAATGCCTATGTATGTTATGCTCCTATTTCAGATTACTCTGACGTTTTTCTTGTACTGTACCCAATGATTTATGAAAACTTGCTTGGTAGGTCGATGTCCTCATTGTGATCTTACAGACGTGTTTAACAAGTTATATATAACACTTCATTAGAATATTTATGAAATGCATAAATACTTATTTGTTTTTCCTTTGCCTCCAACCCCTTTCGATGCGGGGAACGGATGTGCTAATTGTGCTAATCTACATAAGGGTGCTAATTTTAAAAAAAAAATCTCTGACGAAGGCCGTGAGGCCGATAAGTAAAGCTTATTAAAGATCAGTGATACGATCAAGAGCAGTGTGCGGGTTCCTTCTTCTTCATCTTATCCGGCTGTTGCCAATGACCTGCAAAAAAGATAGCTCAGTAGTGCAAATACCTTTTGATTTTTGAATTTGACTTTACAAACAATAAGAGGGCTTAATTGGAGTCTATTTCTTCAGAGCATAGACCTATATAAAATAACTGGCTGAGGTAGGCTGTGAGGCTTAACAGACTAATAGAAGTTTATTTTTATTTACAATTACAACTGGTCAAAAAGGATCCTACATAAAACAATGTAACTAAAAAGAAAGTGCACGTTTGTAATTCCCAAACTGTAAAAGTAATTGGAAAGGTACATACAAATTATGTGTGACATTGTGGTTTCAATAAAGAATGTAGCCCATCATGCAAATGATTCCTATTAGCAGGACAATAGACTTTTTATAGTCCGGCTACTGCTGTGAAAATCCCTCAACTTGCAATGTATTCGATGCTTACGTACTCTAAAGTGTTACTTTTCTAAAACAAAACAACATTTCTTCATCAACATCTTTATGCTTTCATTAATCTTCTTGATCTTCTTCCTTTTTTCTGTAGCAGTTTTGAGCAAATTGCTCAAGGGCCACGGTTGATTCGTCTGTGAAGATGACATTATTGAATGTCTCGGCAGCATTGATCAATGCCTGGGTATGCAGGACACAAAGTTATTTGTTTGTCAGACGAATCATTGGGTCGAAACTACAGAACAGTACATAACAAGCGAACACACATGGTTAATGTTCTGAAAGTAAAAAAATAAAAATAAATATTTACAAGGACAGCCTACTCCTTCCTCCCCAACGGATATTTGAACCCCGGTCTCCCGCGTGCCCCACATTCTGTAGTACAGACATGGCCTGCTCTCCTTCATGTAAGGAATTAGGCACTTTCCCATGTTTACTACAGTATGTATTGTAGACTGCACAGTTGCCTAATAATTAAACACATTTTGTTAATAAAATAACGGTAAAAAATACTCTTTCAAAATGCAGATGTTGATTTAGTTATGGATCCATAATGAATTACTATGGGAATAAATATCACTGATTTACAGAAATATTGGAACAAAGTTGTCTGATGAAGGCAAACATTTTAGAATCCTCCAATCCTGTAACCTTGGTAAACGACCGTCACGTTGTACAGCACCATATTTTCCATTCCATGCTAACGGAAACACCTTAGGGTTTTGTTTTTCGTTTCTCTATGAACAGAAACACCATAATATTAATCAAATTAATTAAGCCACATTTCTTAAAATCAATCCCATATTACAAAAAAGGTTTTAAGTTATCTTGTAATGCCAATATGGAATACTATCAAATGCTTCTCAAGGATGCCCTCTGGTGGTCAAACTAGCAACAACTTGCAGTAACAGAAAAAAATGGCTGAGAATTGAATGACGTGCCACAGAACGCCGGGGAAGCACACAAGGTGTGGCGCAGTATGAAGCAACTTTTAAAGGAGGAACCACTGTAACACAAACAATGCAGTCAAACTCATAGTAGCACAACACAAAAGCATGTGTTTAGGTTCCTGGCTGCCTGCCTGCCCAGATATATGGTACCTGGCTTCCTGCCCAGACATACGGTACCTGGCTTCCTGCCCAGACATACGGTACCTGGCTTCCTGCCCAGACATACGGTACCTGGCTTCCTGCCCAGACATACGGTACCTGGCTGTCTGGCTAGACATACGGTTCCTGGCTGCCTGCCAGGACATACGGTACCTGGCTGTCTGGCTAGACATACGGTTCCTGGCTGCCTGCCAGGACATACGGTACCTGGCTTCCTGCCAAGACATACGGTACCTGGCTGCCTTCCCTGACATACGGTACCTGGCTGTCTGCCTTGACATACGGTTCCGGGCTGCCTGCCAGGACATACGGTACCTGGCTTCCTGCCAAGACATACGGTACCTGGCAGCCTGCCCAGACATACAGTACCTCCCAGACATAAAGGTACCTCTTTATGGACAGAGTTGCTGCACCATCGAAGATACATCCTTTGTCATTTGTGCAGGCACACGCACACACACACACACACGCACACGCACACGCACACGCACACGCACACGCACACGCACACGCACACACACACACACACACACACACACACACACACACACACACACACACACACACACACACACACACACACACACACACAGACAGACACACACACACACAGTACACTCACCACAACCCGTGCTGAATACTGAGAGACGGAGTGGATGGGAGGCGTGTGGGTCCCTGCAGCTACAACGTACTCAGTACAAACCCAGGCTGGCAAAGCAGAACCAAGTCAGCCCCTACTGATCCACTACGCTCAGTCACTACTATCGTTAGTGCTCAACACTGGGAGCTTCCGCTGCCGTTTACCTGACATTCTAATTAGCAGAACCCACAATAACACACACACACATACTCACGCACGCACACGCACACACACACACACACACACACACACACACATACGCACACACACACACACACACACTCTTTTTTAATTTTATGTTATTTTAATTTTACCCCTTTTTCTCCCCAATTTCGTGGTATCCAATTGTTTTTTAGTAGCTACTATCTTGTCTCATCGCTACAACTCCCGTACGGGCTCGGGAGAGACGAAGGTTGAAAGTCATGCGTCCTCCGATACACAACCCAACCAAGCCGCACTGCTTCTTAACACAGCGCGCATCCAACCCGGAAGCCAGCCGCACCAATGTGTCGGAGGAAACACCGTGCACCTGGCAACCTTGGTTAGCATGCACTGTGCCCGGCCCACCACAGGAGTCGCTGGTGCGCGATGAGACAAGGATATCCCTACCGGCCAAACCCTCCCTAACCCGGACGACGCTAGGCCAATTGTGCATCGTCCCATGGACCTCCCGGTCGCGGCCGGTTACGACAGAACCTGGGCGCGAACCCAGAGTCTCACACAGACACACTCACTAAATCTTTCGTTGAGGAGATGGTTGGAGATGGTTGGGGGGCCAGGCCAGAACATAATTTAAATTAATTTGTAGACTGCAAATTGACTGCAAGAAAACGTTTGACCTCTGTCATTGCCAACAAAGGGTATATAACAAAGTATTGAGATAAACTTTTGTTATTGACCAAATACTTACTTTCCACCATAATTTGCAAATAAATTCATAAAAAATGCTACAATGTGATTTTCTGGATATTTTTCCCTCATTTTGTCTGTCATAGTTGAAGTGTACCTATGATGAAAATTACAGGCCTCTCTCATCTTTTTAAGTGGGAGAACTTGCACAATTGGTGGCTGACCTAAATACTTTTTTGCCCCACTGTATATATATATACATATATAAAATACATATATTTTTTTGCTCCGAAAACTTGAGGGGCCAAATTAAACCACCCACTGGCCAAATTCAGCTCGCAGACCGCCATTTGGGAAATCCTGATCAGTACAGGTTGATCTGAGGAGACGACAGTTAACACACAACCGAGGAAGGAGAAGACGATAAAGGGAGAAGGAAGGAAAGACAGTCAACAACCCCAACAATGTCTCTCTCTCTTTCTCTCTCTCTCTCCCTCGCTCTCTTGCTCTAAATATCTTAGAATCTCTCTCTGTCTAGCTCTAGCTCTCTCTCTCTCTCTCTCTCTCTCTCCCTCGCTCGCTCTCTTGCTCTAAATATCTTAGAATCTCTCTCTGTCTAGCTCTAGCTCTCTCTCTCTCTCTCTCTCTCTCTCTCTCTCCCTCGCTCGCTCTCTTGCTCTAAATATCTTAGAATCTCTCTCTGTCTAGCTCTAGCTCTCTCTCTCTCTCTCTCTCTCTCTCTCTCGCTCTCTTGCTCTAAATATCTTAGAATCTCTCTCTGTCTAGCTCTAGCTCTCTCTCTCTCTCCCTCGCTCTCTTGCTCTAAATATCTTAGAATCTCTCTCTGTCTAGCTCTAGCTCTCTCTCTCTCTTTCTCTACCTCCGTCTCTCGCTCCTATATATCTTCTTTCTCTCTCTCTCTCAGGAAAAAAACAGCTAGCTTGAGCCGTCTGGGCGATTAGCTTCTGAGCCGTCACGCTACTGACTGAATGCTGATATACAGTTGAAGTCGGAAGTTTACAAACACTTAGGTTGGAGTTATTAAAACTCATTTTTCAACCACTCCATACATTTCTTGTTAAACAAACTATAGTTTTGGCAAGTCGGTTAGGATATCTACTTTGTGCATGACACAAGTCATTTTTCCGACAATAGTTTACAGACAGAATATTTAACTTAAAATTCACTGTATCATAATTCCAGTGGGTCAGAAGTTTACATACACTAAGTTGACTGTGCCTTTAAATAGCTTGGAAAAATCCAGAAAATGATGTCATGGCTTTAAAAGCTTCTGATAAAAGCTGAAATAAATCATTCTCTCTACTTGAATTCTGACATTTCACATTCTTAAAATAAAGTGGTGAGCCTAACTGATAGGGAAATTTTACTCTGATTAAATGTTGGGAATTGTGAAAAACTGAATTTAAATGTATTTGGCTAAGTTGTATGTTAACTTCTGACTTCAACTGTATATGTGGTAGTGGTAGGGTAGGGGCCTGAGGGCACACTGTCTGAATGTATTGTAATGTTTTTAAACACTGCCATAATGTCGCTGGACGCCTTCCTCGGCAGCAGCTAATGGCGATCCATAATAAATACAAATACAAATATCACCTCCACCTTACCTGTTACCCTAGACACACAATTTGCTTACTTCCCCAATGGGTCCACAGACGATCCAATCGCCATCACACTACACACTGCCCTATCCCATCTGGACAAGAGGAATACCTATGAAAGAATGTTGTTCATTGACTATAGCTCAGCATTCAACAACATAGTACCTTCCAAGCTCATCATTAAGCTTGAGGCCCTGGGTCTCAACCACGCCCTGTTCAATTGTGTCCTGGACTTCCTGAAATGGTCCACCCACACAGACAGTGTGGTGAAGAAGGCGCAACAGCACCTCTTTAACCTCAGGAGGCTGAAGAAATTTGGCTTGTCACCTAAAACCCTCACTAACCTTTACAGATGCACAATTGTGAGCATGCCGTCGGGCTGTATCCCCGTCTGGTACGGAAACTGCACCGCCCACAATCGCAGGGCTCTCCAGAGGGTTGTGCGGTCTGCACAACGCATCACCGGGGGCAAACTACCTGCCATCCAGGACACCTACATCACCCGATGTCACAGGAAGGCCAAAAAGATCATCAACGACAACACCCACCCGAGCCACTGCCTGTTCACCCCGCTATCATCAGACTGTTAAACAGCCGTCACTAACACAGAGAGGCTGCTGCCAACATACAGACTTGAACAAAATTGGCCACTTTAATAAATGTAACACTTGTCACTTTAATAATGCCACTTTAATAATGTTTACATATCTTGCATTACTCATCTCACGTGTATATAGTGTGTTCTATACTATCTATTGCATCTTAGCCTATGCAGCTCTGACATTGCTCATACACATATTTATACATTCTTATTCCGTTCCTTACTTAGATTTGTGTGTATCAGGTATTTGTTGTGGAATTGTTAGATATTACATGTTAGATAATGCCTGACTCTCAGAACTAGAAGCACAAGTATTTCGCTACACTCGCAATAACATCTGCTAACAATGTGTATGTGACCAATAACATTAGATTTGATTTGACACGCACACTATAGTATTCACACACACACACTATAGTATTCACACACACCCTCTATAGTATTCACACATACCCTCTATAGTATTCACACACACCCTCTATAGTATTCACACACACACACTATAGTATACACGCACACAATAGTGTTCACACACAAACGCTACAGTATTCACACACACTATAGCATTTACACACACACTATACTATTTTAAAAATCCACCTTTCCAGAAACAAGTCTCTCACCGTTGTCGCCTGCTATAGACCACCCTCTGCCCCTAGCTGTGCCCTGGACACAATATGTGAACTGATTGCCCCCCATCTATCTTCAGAGCTCGTGCTGCTACCTAAACTGCGACATGCTTAACACCCCGGCCATCCTACAATCCTAATCTTGATGCCCTCAATCTCACACAAATGATCAGTGAACCCACCAGGTACAACCCCAAATCTTTAAATACCGGCACCCTCATAGATATCATCCTAACCTACTTGCCCTTCAAATCCCAGGAACAGACCCTTGGTTCTCTCCAGACTTGTCTGCCCTTGACCAGCACAAAAACATCCTGTGGCGTTCTGCATTAGCATCGAATAGCCCCCGTGATATGCAACTTTTCAGGGAAGTTAGGAACCAATAGGAACCAATAGGCAGCTAGGACAGCTAAGGCTATCTTTTTTTGCCGGCAGCATACCACTGCTGGCTTGCTTCTGTAGCTAAGCAGGGTTGGTCCTGGTCAGTTCCTGGATGGGAGACCAGATGCTGCTAGAAGTGGTGTTGGAGGGCCAGTAGGAGGCACTCTTCCCTCTGGTCTAAAGAAAAATATCCCAATGCCCTGTGTAGGGTGCCGTCTTTCGGATGGGGCGTTAAACGGGTGTCCTGACTCTCTGTGGTCATTAAAGATCCCATGGCACTTATCGTAAGAGTAGGGGTGTTAACCCCGGTGTCCTGGCTAAATTCCCAATCTGGCCCTCGTACCATCACGGTCACCTAATAATCCCCAGTTTACAATTGGCTCATTCATCCCCCTCCTCTCCCCTGTAACTATTCCCCAGGTCGTTGCTGCAAATGAGAACGTGTTCTCAGTCAACTTACCTGGTAAAATAACGGAAAAATAAAAATAACATTTTCAAGCAGAAATTTGCATCCTGTTTCACAAACTCAAAAAAGTTCTGGGACACTGTAACGTCCATGGGGAATAATAGCACCTCCTCCAAGCTGCACACTGCACTAAGGCTAGGAAACACTGTCACCACCAATAAATCCACTATAATTGAGAATTTCAATAAGCATTTTGCTACGGCTGGCCATGCTTTCCACCTGGCTACCCCTACCCTGGTCAACAGCCCTGCACTCCCCACAGCAACCTGCCCAAGCCTCCCCATTTTTCCTTCACCCAAATCCAGATAAAAATCTTGATCATTACAAATCAGCCGGGCTAGACAATCTGGACCCTCTCTTTCTAAAATGATCTGCCAAAATTGTTGCAACCCCTATCACTAGCCTGTTCAAAGTCTCTTTCCTGTTGTCTGAGATTCCCAAAGATTGGAAAGCTGCCGCGGTCATCCCCCTCTTCAAAGGGGGAGACACTCTAGACCCAAACTGCTATAGACCTATATCTATCCTACCCTGAGGTCTTCGAAAGCCAAGTTATCAAACAGATTACCGACCATTTAGAATCCCACGTACCTTCTCTGCTATGCAGTCTGGTTTCAGAGCTGGTCATGGGTGCACCTCAGCCACGCTCAAGGTCCTAAATGATATCATAACTGCCATTAATAAGAGACATTACTGTGCTGCCGTATTCATCGACCTGGCCAAGGCTTTCGACTCTGTCAATCACCACATTCTTATTGGCAGACTCAACAGCCTTAGTTTCTCAAATGATTGCCTCGCCTGGTTCACCAACTACTTCTCTGATAGAGTTCAGTGTGTCAAATTGCAGGGCCTGTTGTCCGGAACTCTGGCAGTCTCTATGGGGGTGCCACAGGGTTCAATTCTCGGGCTGACTCTCTTCTCTGTATACATCAATGATGTCACGCTTGCTGGTGGTGATTCTCTGATCCACCTCTACGCAGATGACAACATTCTGTTTACTTCTGGCCCTTCCTTGGACACTGTGTTAATAACTAACCTCCAGACGAGCTTCAATGCCATACAACACTCCTTCCGTGGCCTCCAACTGCTCATAAATGCAAGTAAAACTAAATGCATGCTCTTCAATCGATCACTGCCCGCACCTGCCCGCCCGTCCAGCATCACTACTGTGGACGGTTCTGACTTCACCAATCCTAAATGAAATCTAGACTCTGCTTCCTATTTCGCAACAAATTATCCTCTCATGCTGCAAATCATACCCTTGTAAAACTGTCCATCCTACCGATCCTCGACTTTGGCGATGTTATTTATAAAATAGCCTCCAATACTCAACAAATTAGATGCAGTCTATCACAGTGCCATCCGTTTTTTCACCAAAGCCCCATATACTACCCACCACTGTGACCTGTATGCTCTTGTTGGCTGGCCCTCGCTTCATACTTGTCGCCAAACCCACTGGCTCCAGGTCATCTACAAGTCTCTGCTAGGTAAAGCCCTGCCTTATCTCAGCTCACTGGTCACCATAGCAGCACCCACTCGTAGCACGCGCACCAGCAGGTATATCTCACTGGTCATCCCCCAAAGCCAATTCCTCATTTGGCCGCCTTTCCTTCCAGTTCTCTGTTGCCAATGACTGGAACGAAATGCAAAATCACTGAAGCTGGAGACTCATATCTCCCTCACTAGCTTTAAGCACCAGCTGTCAGAGCAGCTCACAGATCACTGTACCTGTACATAGCCCATCTGTAAACAGCCCATCTATCTACCTACCTCATCCCCATACTGTATTTATTTATTTATCTTGCTCCTTTGCACCCCAGTATCTCTACTTGCACATTCATCTTCTGAACATCTACTATTCCAGTGTTTAATTGCTCTTACTTCGCCACCATGGCCTATTAATAGCCTTACCTCCCTTATCTTACCTCATTTGCACTCACTGTATATAGACTTTTTGTTTTCTTTTGTGCAACTGTATTATTGACTGTATTTTTGTTTATTCCATGTGTAACTCTGTGTTGTTGTCTGTGTCACACTGCTTTGCTTTATCTTGGCCAGGTCACACTTGTAAATGAGAACTTGTTCTCAACTAGCCTACCTGGTTAAATAAAGGTGAAACAAAAAATAAATTAACACACACATATCTTCAGTTTACATGCACACAAACACACACACACTATATTATTCACACACACACACAGTATAGTATACATGTAACCGATGTGAAATGGCTAGCTAGTTAGCGGGGTGCGCGCTAATAGCGTTTCAATCGGTGACGTCACTCGCTCTGAGACCTTGAAGTAGTGGTTCCCCTTGCTCTGCAAGGGCCACGGCTTTTGTGGAGCGATGGGTAACGATGCTTCGTGGGAGGCAGTTGCTGATGTGTGCACAGGGTCCATGGTCCGGGACGAGGAGAGGGACGGAAGCTATACTTCCGATAGTATTCACACACACTATAGTATTCACACACACACTATAGTATTCACACACACTATAGTATTCACACACACACTATAGTATTCACACACACTATAGTATTCACACACACACTATGGTATTCACACACACCATAGTATTCACACACTATAGTATTCACACACACTATAGTATTCACACACACACACTATAGTATTCACACACACTATTGTATTCACACACCCTATAATATTCACACACACACTATGGTATTCACACACACCATAGTATTCACACACTATAGTATTCACACACTATTGTATTCACACACCCTATAATATTCACACACACACTATGGTATTCACACACACACTATGGTATTCACACACACTATAGTATTCACACACACTATTGTATTCACACACCCTATAATATTCACACACCCTATAGTATTCACACACCCTATAGTATTCACACACCCTATAGTATTCAAACACGATAGTATTCACACACACTATTGTATTCACACACCCTATAGTATTCAAACACGCTATAGTATTCACACACACTATAATATTCACACACACACTATAGTATTCACAAAAACTATAGTATTCACACACACTATAGTATTCACACACACTATAGTATTCACACATGCTATAGTATTCACACACGCTATAGTATTCACACACGCTATAATATTCACACACACACACACACATCTTCAGTTTACATAGGATGGGCTTCTGGTTATAAAGCAGGTGTGGACAACTTTAATGGGGTTTGGGGACACAAAAAATCTGAACTCATCATGAGGGGTCGCAGTTGTATGATAACATAGTACTATTAGAATACACTTCTACGTTTAGGAAAGTAGCTACAAGTACTATTAGTAATAAGCAATTGTTTAGCAGCATAACCACAAACAGCCCACATAGCTCGCTTTCTTTGATGCACACACAATCTTCCTAGTAAACACAGTCAACTTTGTTACCAGACAAAACGTGTCTTCTTCTTCCGACTACTAAACCATTCTGACCTCTGACCTCTGACCTGGGAGGGGATCATTTCTCCTAACATCCCTCCAAATAGAGACATACAACTTAGTGTCCTACCCAGTGTCTGAAATGAACTTTTTGGCTCACCTGCCAAGGGTACTGGAAGATTTAAAAAAAAAACACCAGCATGGCATATTTTTTACCGACCAAAATAATAAATCGCCTTTTTGTTTCACATATACATTAATTTCAGTACATTTCCTTGAGATAATAAATGATGATGTTGAATACAAACTTAAAGAAGAGGCCAAGGCAAAATATGAAACAAAATTATTTGAATGTATTGATCCACTGTCACGCCCTGACCTTAGAGATCCTTTTTATTCTCTATTTTGGTTAGGTCAGGGTGTGACTAGGGAGGGTAGTCTATGTTTTCTATTTCTTTGTTGGCCTGGTATGGTTCCCAATCAGAGGCAGCTGTCTATCGTTGTCTCTGATTGGGGATCATATTTAGGCAGCCTTTTTCCCGCCTGTTGTTTGTGGGATCTTGTTTTTGTGTAGCTGCCTGTGAGCAGAGCCAGAACGTCACGTTTCCTTTTCTTCTGTATTTATTAAACATGTGTAACTCTAAGTACGCTGCGCCTTGGTCCATTCATTCAGACGATCGTGATCATCAAGGGTTAATCTAATCAAGTTTCTTTGTAGAGCACATTTAAAAACAACTGCAGTTGACCAAAAGTGCCCTACAGAGTGCAAAAACACCAAACAGCTGGCACACAATGAAATAAACCAAGCATATCAGATACAATGAATAAGAGTACATATAAGTCCAAACAGGGCAGCAACAATGGTAAGATACAATCATGAGAAGTGCAGTGGACATAGAACTGGTGCTCTCCTGATATAAAGGGGAAACAGGGGAAGCAGGTCTATAAATACTTTACTTTGAGTAGAAATACCCTGATAAAATATAGGTAAAGTAGAGATTTATCAGATGTTGGATAATTTTGGCTGTGGCTAGATTTAATGTCCCAGCCTGAATACAACTGAAGAAATCGTGGAACTCAAAATTCTACTGAAGTATTTCCAGTGTGGAGGATAGCCTTCTGAGATTTACTCGCCAAAAGGAAAATCTACACGCATTTGGTGCTTGGCGGGTCCTCATTTCGGACCCTGATCCTACTCATCCATCCGTCCATCTCCCAGTCCTACCCATCCATCTGTCCGTCTCCCAGTCCTACCCATCCATCTGTCCATCTACCAGTCCTACCCATCCATCTGTCCGTCTCCCAGTCCTACCCATCCATCTGTCCGTCTCCCAGTCCTACCCATCCATCTGTCCATCTCCCAGTCCTACCCATCCATCTGTCCGTCTCCCAGTCCTACCATCCATCTGTCCGTCTCCCAGTCCTACCCATCCATCTGTCCGTCTCCCAGTCCTACCCATCCATCTCTCCATCTCCCAGTCCTACCCATCCATCTGTCCGTCTCCCAGTCCTACCCATCCATCTCTCCATCTCCCAGTCCTACCCATCCATCTCTCCATCTCCCAGTCCTACCCATCCATCTGTCCGTCTCCCAGTCCTACCCATCCATCTGTCCGTCTCCCAGTCCTACCCATCCATCTGTCCGTCTCCCAGTCCTACCCATCCATCTGTCCGTCTCCCAGTCCTACCCATCCATCTCTCCGTCTCCCAGTCCTACCCATCCATCTCTCCATCTCCCAGTCCTACCCATCCATCTGTCCGTCTCCCAATCCTACCCATCCATCTGTCCGACTATCAGCCCTACCAAATTTTCTGTCCCTCCCAGTCCTACCAATCCATCTGTCCGTCTCCCAGTCCTACCAATCCATCTGTCCATCTCCCAGTCCTACCAATCCATCTGTCCGTCTCCCAGTCCTACCAATCCATCTGTCCATCTCCCAGTCCTACCAATCCATCTCTCCGTCTCCCAGTCCTACCCATCCATCTCTCTGTCTCTCACTCCTACCCATCCAGCCATCTGTCTGTCTATCATTACATTGATTCATCCATGGCGTTTTCTGTTCGACCATTTACACCATAGTGGTTTGACCTTGTAGAAGTGTTATTTCTTGTCGTGCTGGTTCCACTCGTGTCACGATTGAGATGTGGCGTGTTTCATGTCCGACAAGGTTTTTCTTCTCTACATGGGTTGCCAGGTAGGGTTTCTATGAACTACTATATGCTACGATGTGGCACCCTGGGTTACTGTTCATCTAACCATCTCACCACAGCCCTCACCACCGCCGTTTTCATAGTGACAGGACGTAAAGAGGCAAAGGCAGCCTGTATTTATATCAGCAGGGTGTCTGATACCTGTGGAGCGTAAAGGCTGAGGAGGGTCTGCAGGACTACAAGTTCCACGAAAACCTTGAGAAGAGATGAATGTGACGGCAACTGGAAAATGTAGTATTCTCGCTAACATGGACATGGGAGAGAGAGAGAGAGGGGGAGAGAGAGAGAGAGAGGGAGAGAGAGAGAGAGGCAGGGCGAGAGAAAGAGAGGCAAAGACGCAGAGAGAGAGAGGCAGAGTGAGTGAAATGCAGAGCGAGAGGCAGAGTGAGTGAAATGCAGAGCGAGCGAGGCAGAGCGAGAGAGACAGAGCGAGGGAGGGAGGGTGGGAGAGAGGGAGAGAGGGAGAGGTTGCAGAGCGAGAGAGGAAGAGAGAGAGGGAGAGAGAGAGGGGAGGGAGGGAGGGAGGGAGGGAGGGAGGGAGGGAGGGAGGGGGGGCTGCAGAGCGAGAGAGAGGTTGCAGAGCGAGAGAGAGGTTGCAGAGCGAGAGAGGAAGAGAGAGCGTGAGAACGAGTGAGAGAGAGGGGTGGCAGGAGAGAGAGGGGTGGCAGGAGAACGAGAGAGAGAGACAGAGGGGCAGAGCGAGAGAGAGGCAGTGAGAGAGACAGGCAGAGAGAGAGAGGCAGAGAGAGAGACAGGCAGAGAGAGAGAGGCAGAGAGAAAGAGAGAGAGAGTGGCAGAGAGAAAGAGAGAGAGAGGCAAAGAGAGAGAGAGAAAGGGGGGCAGAGAGAGAGAGAGGGGAAGAGCGAGAGAGAGAGAGAGAGAGGGGCAGAGCGAGAGAGAGAGAGAGAGAGATCGAAAGAACGAGAGAGAGAGATCGAAAGAACGAGAGAGAGGGTTGGTGGGAGAGAGCGAGAGAGAAGGAGAGAGAGAGTAGGGAGGGGGAGGGAGGGAGAAGGGTGGAGAGAGAGAGAGATAGTGAGAGAGGGAGAGCGAGGGGTGGAAGGAGATTAAGAAGAAGAGAGAGGGAGAGAGAGAGACAGAGAGGGGTGGCAGGAAAGAGAGGAGGAAGAGAGAGAGAAGGAGAGAGAGAGAGAGCGACACAGAGAGGGACAGAGATTAGGGGTTGAGGGTGAGAGATGAAGAGAGAGAGAAGAAAGGAGGATGAAGAGGAGAGAGAGTGAAATATTTAAAGGGATGTGTTTGGAAGGATTGGGGGTATAGGGTATTGGCACCCTCTGAAGATGACGAGAGGGAGGAAGGGGAGGGATGATGAAAAAGAGAGTTTGGAGTTTGGCGGGGGTGAGGCACAGCTTCTGAACCCCTTGAGGGTTTAAAGAAGCGATAGTGGAAAGTCAGGGAAAATGAAATATGTGGAGAGAAAATATTTAGATTTTATTTAGGATCCCTTTTAACCGACGCCAACGGCAACAGCTAGTCTTCCTGGGGTCTGACACATTACGAAAAATAGATAACAGACAATAATAATAATATTTACCTTCATCTTAAAACATTAACATGTGTGTGTGTGTGTGCGTGTGCGTGTGTGTGCGTGTGCGTGCGTGTGCGTGTGCGTGTGCGTGTGTGTGTGTGTGTGTGTGTGTGTTGATCAGTTCCACATACATGTCAGTACACACACAACAGGTAGGTCACATGGGGAAGAGGCGTTACTGTTCACCTGCGTTAACAAGATAAACCATAGAAAGTTTGGTGCTGAGAACGGAATGTATGTTTTTAAATAACATTCTTGGAACGTTCTCTGAACATAATTAAAGTTTTCATGTGGTCTTTTTAGGGAAAGTTTTCATTAACGTTCTCGGGACAATTTTAGAACATTACTTTATAAAGAACCAATAGGAAACATGTAGGAAACATTATGCTTGAAGTCCTGAAATTGCCACAGAGGAACATTATTTCTTAATGTTCTCTAAACTATTTGAAAACATTCCCAGTGTCAAACCAGTTGGAGAACGTTCCTAGAACATTACCTAAATTGAAATGAAATGTAACCATGTTTGAACTTTTAGTAAACGTTGTGTTAAAGTAATGAAATATCAAGAAAATAATGTGTTGTTGTTCTTAAATGTGCTAAGAATGTTCCAAAACCAAGCAACTATCCTGCACCATTCCCAGAACGTTGTGGGAATGTTGAAGGCAAAATAACCATGACAACCATGCTTTCACCAAGTTCCAGGAAACATGTGGTTCTCAGAACGTTGTGCGCTAGCTGGGATGTACAGTAGACTATGTGGTGAGAAGGAAGCTTAGTAAGGGAGGCACTTGTTCAGGATTTTCAATCTCAGTCTGGTTTGGCGAGTCCACTTGACATGCTGGCTCTTGACTACGACTCTTGTCCTCCAATCAGTCGTTGATGTATTCATCATAGCTAGTCATCAGACCTGAACTCTCACGTCACAACAGATGCAATTTGGAAGAATTTTCAAGTTTTAAACACAATCGTATTATATATATATATTTTGAAATCTGTAATGATTCGTTATATTTTCACTTCCAGTTTGCAATTATCAACAGTGTGTCAACATCAGGAACACTGGTGAAGTGTCACTTTAGCCAATGGCTCTCGATGACCTTCACTAATGTGTGAGAGTCTGTTGGCGAGGGTCCTCTGTTGCTATGGAGGTTTGTATGTATAAGTGATTTCTATAGGGACCACCAAAGCTTGACAAGGGTTACATTCCAAATGGCACCCTATTCCCTATTTAGTGCACTACTTTTGACCAAGGGCGCATGAGGTTCTGGTAAAAGTAGTGCACTATATAGGGAATAGGGTGCCATTTGGGGACGTAACCAAAGACTATATAGGGTCATGTGATGGTCACCATTTACTGTGATTCAGCACCGTAAATACTGTGGCGGGGGATGCCTCACTTCCTGAGTTGTGTGAGCAGAGCAGCACTTCAGTGCATCAGATGGCCAGAATGGGTTGATTGAGCATCTCTTAGGATGCCTTGCCTTAGTCATATGATACGCTGGCCAGTTGGATTTCCAGTGATGAACTCTGTAACGAGTGTATGTGTGACTTCACCTCTGTGGTCAGCATCCTCTATGTGTGTTGTGCCGCCATCTAGTGGACATGCAGCCCAACCTAACTGATATCACTGTGATGTGATTCTTCCTTCAAAAGTTGTCTCTCTCTCACGCACCATCACGCACACAGTGGTGGATTTAGGTGTATGGGCAGCCACACAAATTTTTTTTGGGAATGGTGACATTGGCGCAACCGGTTTTCTATCGCTCATTTGCACGCCACGTCAATGATATCATGTCACCGTGTGGGACTGTGGGTCAATTAACCTTGTCGGAGTGGGCGCCCTGATTCTAGTTTGTGAGCTAGGCAGGCTACTGGCTGGGAAGGTCTCCCATTCAGAAGTACGAGATGGGGAGGGGAGCCTCAGGTCTCCCCACTGGAAGCCCGAGGTAGGGGAAGTGGGGGGAATCTATCAAATACCACACCTCTAACTTTGTACAGTACTAATGCAATTAGTAAAATCTGTCGCACAACGAAATGCTACCAAATAAACCACAATTCATCCATCATACTGTGAATATATAGTTTCACAGACATATTGTTGCATTTTATTCTGGGTCGTTTAAAGTCGTTAAGAATAATATAAAACCAGTCTGCACACACACACACACACACACACACACACATATGTGAATATGTGGTGAAGCATATTTTGTCTCGATGTCTCTATGAGCCCTCCTTGTATTTTATTGTTATAGAATACACATAATCAGATTCAGGGCACACCTTCAGACATAAACTAATGTCTCCTTCCACACACAGACCTAATTCGACACTAAAAAGGACCCCCACCCACCCACCACTGACCAATGAATGAAGAAGGATAAGTGAGATGATAGTAAATTAGACATTACCCAGAAGGCACTAAGTGGACTTTCATTGCGCTAAGTAGCATTCTTGTTATCATACATTAAGAATGGAGGGCACATAAATGGTCTCTGCCGTGGGTTACATCATCAAAGTATATGATATTGTATATTCATTTCTACTGCAGATTGAGTGTGAACAGTAGCAGATCAAATCAACAGAGTTGACAATAAAGTGCCTCGAGGCAATAAGGGGTCTCATTGGTCCACTGACATACGGCGATGTCACTTCCTGTTCCTGTCCAGATACCAGAACATCTATAAAACCATGGCGACGGAGGATGAGGTTGTGCCGAAGAGGAAGCACAGAAACAGACTGAACGGCCGCCTGCCCAACCACCAGACCCACAGGCCAGTGGTGTGCTTCTAACTCACATCATCTAATCAATACCATGATTTTGACATAATCGTATCGTATTGTCAATGTACCGCAATACTGCATACGCTATTGTGTTTTATACATCATATGTGACCCAAATCAGGAAACTAGGCGTATGTCGTAGGTCACGACTTCACAGGAGAGCCGTTTTGAACGTTAAAAAAAAAATGTTTTTATTGAAATGCATTTTTTTGGCAGAAACGCCTTCTTGAACATGTGAACTTTCATGTGCCTTAATAACAAACTTGTAACCCATCTGTAAATACAAATAAAATAGTTAAATTACGAGCCTTGTTGGTTAAGCCACAGAAAAAATTAAAAGATAGCAACCTTTTATACGATACATATCGTACATATGTTGCTGTATATTTAACAAGGACTTTCTCTGTGTGCAGAGCTGAGAAGAGACGGTCCCTCGTCGCCAGTCAGCCATCGGAAGGTCACCCTGCTCCCCCAGTGCCCCTCATGTTCGTCACCTCGAGTTCTTCACGGTCCTACACGCTAATTGTGCTGTTCAGACAGGAATAGTCCTTTGCTCGCTTGGCTCTTTGGATGTAATGTTATGACTGTCAGATCAACCATTATTTACCATCTCATTCTACCTACTGGTGATTCCTTCCTCTCTGAGTGAGTAAACTGCCCCTTGATTCCTACAGTATGTTGGTCTCTGTTGAACTACACAGTTCACCTCTGTCTCACCCTCGATCCTACCAGTGTACCCGATGACACGGCATATGTTAACGGCTGACCTTGTTGCCGTAGTAACATGGCCCTAGTGTTTCCCGTTCCCCTTCCTCCCTCAGAGCACAGCACAAGACAGGTCAATTTTCAGATGACGCAACACTGCTGTTGCCTTGGTAAACTGTGTGTATTACTGGCGACGGTCCTGGGACTTTACGGTACTCTCACGGGTCGTGACCTCATCAAGCTGAGCCCAGCTGTTACGGTCAGGTCGACAGGGCGGTGTTTCATACCGATGGGCGATCTTTTAATAGTCTGGTTATTGCAACTTCCTGTCAAAGCAAGAGGAGCAGATGTAAACGTTGGGACCTGTCAACTGAGAGAGAGAGAGAGAGAGAGAGAGAGAGAGAGAGGCAAAGAGGGAGAAATTCTTCCCCTGGGCTAAAAATGTGTTTATAGACAGTTGATCTGATGGAAAAGGTCAAATCGTGTTTAGTACTTACAAGGTCACCCGGTCAGATAACTGGTTGTTTGTGTCTCTCGTTTTTCACATTCCGTGACATTTTATTTCAGGTTGTGTCTGACAGCATACTGTAAACATAACCTTTCGGTGTAGACTGATATCGTTTATCTAATGATGTCTAGAATGTGTGTGTGGAGAGGGCCTTCTGTGGGCATTTCACATTGAATCCAATAGCATTTAGTAGCACTACAGGCCAATGGGACTTTTATCACACCATCACACTATAGACACACCATGTTATGTTACGTGTTCTCTGTGTCCTGCACCAGGGTGCTTATCGGATATTCACCAACAGTACCTGTCTGAAGCACATGATCCTGAAGGTCCGGGCAGAACGCACATAACTTTGAGAGCAACCAGCACAACAGGGGACCTGGTGACTTTCCTCAACACGTTTTCTGTCACCCAGCTGAAGCTCCCCCGAGGATGGGAGATCAAGACAGACCCACAGGGCAAGGTAAAGAGCCAGACCTATTTTCATAAAGCCTCTCAGAGTACTGGAGATTATCTAGGATCAGGTCCCACCCGGTCCATGTAATCTTATTCATTTTGATCTTTAAAGGCTAAACTAATTCTCGACCAGCTGTTTCCTTCTAGAAATGTTTTACGAATACAGGCCCAGCTCAAACATCTAGTCCGTAAAAATCTCCTAGTTCTGTTACCTTGGACAGGTGGTGCTATATCTGAACTGGCCAATGATGGAGATTCAGTATATTCGACTTTCATTCCACAATTCCGCAGTTGAAGTCTAATGGAAGCTTGAGTTATCTGAAGATAAGATTCCACCTACACCACAGTGGAAGCTTGTGGAAGCTTCAGTTATCTGATGGTAGGATTCCACCTACACCACCGTGGAAGCTTGAGTTATCGGAAGATAGGATTCCACCTACACCACAGTGGAAGCTTGTGGAAGCTTCAGTTATCTGATGTTATGATTCCACCTACCCCACAGTGGAAGCTTGAGTTACCTGATGTTAGGATTCCACCTACACCACAGTGGAAGGCTCCATCTCATATCAATCTCGGTCATTGTTTTCCTCTTATTTTTCAGTCGTTTTTCATGGACCACAACAGCCCGGGCGATGACCTTCAGTGACCCCAGGATCACCGTACAGAACGGCCGCCTGCCCAACCACCGGACCCACAATCAGCACCTGCGCAGGAGAGGTGAGGGTTAGGGTTAGAGGTTACACAGCTACAGGAAAGGTGAGGGTTAGGGTTAGAGGTTACACAGCTACAGGAGAGGTTAGGGTTAGAGATTACACAGCTACAGGAGAGATGAGGGTTAGGGTTAGAGGTTACACAGCTACAGGAGAGATGAGGGTTAGGGTTAGAGGTTACACAGCTACAGGAGAGGTGAGGGTTAGGGTTAGAGGGTACACAGCTACAGGAGAGGTTAGGGTTAGAGGTTACACAGCTACAGGAGAGGTGAGGGTTGGGGTTAGAGGTTACACAGCTACAGGAGTGGGGAGGGTTAGGGTTAGAGGTTACACAGCTACAGGAGAGGTGAGGGAAAAACACTTTTTGATAAACTACTAGACAAATCTGACACAATCCATTCATACCACAATCCATTCACAGATCTGTGTCTGCGAATCAGGGTTGGGTTCAAGTCAGGAAGTGAAAATTCAAATAATCGTTTGAAATAAATAGTTCTACCTTTCTGCTTATTGACGAGTCATTGAAAATAGATTACTGACTTGGAATGTCAGCTTACTTCCTGAATTGATTGACTGCCTTCAATAGTGGGAATGCATACCAATGGCGCCCCGTGGACAAATTCCTTGTTTTAATTAGTTCGCTCTGTTGTATATTGCTCTGCATTACTCTTTTTTTGTACGGTCGTTAGCAGAATATACATGATCTCAATTTTAGCTTCAAGACACCGGCAATTTGAAAAAAAAATGAAAAAGTAGATTGTGCTGATTTATTGGCACATTGAACCCTATCGCACACCGTAGTTTAAAAACACAGCGGATAGTGTTAAAGCAATCACGTCATATCTGAATCCTACCATCTTCATGCATGTTTACCATTGGAATTGACCCCAACCCTGCTCTGAATCAACATTCAGCATACTGTGGATTATAAACATGGTAACGGTGATGATGGTATTGCTGATGATGATAATGGAGATGATGGTGGTGGTGATGATGATCTTTTAGGTGTTTAGGCATCTGATGTGTCCCGGAGTCGAGTAGCGTCACTGATTCACAGACCTGGGAACAGCCTGGTAGTCGCCATACGAAGCCAGTACCACTCTGACTCCACACCGTTAGGTATACCATGTAAGTACTGCAGCAGCAGAGTCCATATTGTTCAGTTGTTGTGTTATATTTGACAAAACTTGTACTCTCTCCCTAGTCATAGTCACACTTATTTTGTCCATTTGTGTTCAGGCATTTAGTATTCATACAAATGCTCTTGACAATGGGCTCCCGAGTGGCGCAGCAGTCTAAGGCACTGCATCTCAGTACAGACCCTGGTTCGATTCCAGGCTGTATCACAACCGGCAGTGATTGGGAGTCCCATAGGACGGCGCACAATTGGACCAGTGAAGACATCAAAACTATGAAATAACACACATGGAATCATGTAGTAACCAAAATTGTGATATATGAAATATATTTTATATTTGAGATTCTTCAAAGTAGCCACCCTTTGCCTGGATGACAACATTGCACACTCCTGGCAGTCTCTCAACCTGCTTCATGAGGTAGTCACCTGGAATGCATTTCAATTAACAGGTGTGCCTTGTTAAAAGTTCATTTGTGGAATTTCTTTCCTTCTTATTGCATTTGAGGCAATCACTTGTGTTGTGACAAGATAGGGATGGTATACAGAAGATAACCCTATTTGGTAAAAGACCAAGTCTATATTATGGCAAGAACAGCTCAAATAAGCAAAGAGAAATGACAGTCCGTCAATACTAGACATGAAGATTAGTCAATCCGGAAAATGTCAAGAACTTTGAAAGTTTGTTCAAGTGCAGTCACAAAAACCATCAAATGCTATAATGAAACTATCTCTCATGAGGACCGTCACAGGAAAGGAAGACCCGGAGTTACCTCTGCTGCAGAGGATAAGTTCATTAGAGTTAACTGCACCTCAGATTGCAGCCCAAATAAATGCTCCACAGAGTTCAAGTAACAGACACATCTCAACATCAACTGTTCAGAGGAGACTGAATCAGGCTTTCACGGTCGAATTGCTGCAAAGAAACCACTACTTATCCTACTCATCCTCATCCTGGGCCAAGAACATTAGACCGGTGGAAATATGTCCTTTGGTCTGATGAGTCCAAATGTGAGATTTTTGGTTCCAACCGCCGTGTCTTTGTGAGACGCAGAGTAGGTGAACGGATGATCTCCGCATGTGTGGTTCCTATCGTGAAGCTTGGAGGAGGAGGTGTTATGGTGTGGGGCAGCTTTGCTGGTGACACTGTCAGTGATTTATTTATAATTCAAGGCACACTTAACCAGCATGGCTACCACAGCATTCTGCAGCTATATGTCATCCCATCTGGTTTGCACTTCATTTGTATCATTTGTTTTTCAACGGGACAATGACCCAACACACCTCCAGGCTATGTAAGGCCTAAATGGGCAAGAAGGACAGTAATGGATTAGATGACCTGTCCTCCACAATCACCCAACCTCAGCCCAATTAAGATGGTTTGGGATGAGTTGGACTGCAGAGTGACGGAAAAGCAGCCAACAAGTGCTCAGCACATGTGGGAACTCTTTCAAGACTGTTTGAAAAGCATTCCAGGTGAAGCTGGTTGAGATTTTGCCAACAGTCCAACGCTGTCATCAAGGTAATGGTTGCTACTTTGAAGAATCTCAAATATAAAATATATATTGATTAGTTTAACACTTTTTTGGTTATTACGTGATTCCATATGTGTTATTTTATAGTTTTGATGTCTTCACTAATATTCTACAATGTAGAAAAAAGTCCAAATAAAGAAAAACCCTTGAATGAGTAGGATGTGTACAAACTTTTGACTGGTACTGTAAGTCTATGGTTCCATCACATCCTCCTGCCTCTGTAGCGAGCTGTGCGGCGCTGTCTGTAATTACAAAGCCCAGAGTGCCACAGAATGCCTCTCCTCTCCACAGCCATGACAGGACTAGGACAGAGTGATGGGAAGTTTTATGATGACAGCCATCTTCTGTCGGTAGTTGTGTTCACACAGACATAAATTATTCAGATTAATGTTTTGAGTGAAGACTGGGTGCCATTTTCTCTGAACATTTTCCTCATACGGAGGACAATATGTGCGACCTGTCACTTGCCTTCTGTCAAACAGTGAAGACGTAGAATTCACGGCAGTAACATACAGATGACAAAGTGGTATCTGTTTGGTTTTGAATAATTGGACGCAATATGTGGAATTAAGTATCATCTTTTGAAGTTCCCTGGACCATCTGGAGTTGATAACACAACATCTATTTCTTTCGTTTGTATCTACCACATATATATATATATTTTTGTAATTAAGAGTATTCAGCAAAAAATATATTTTTTAAAAGAATGCAAAGCATCATGGGATCATATTAAAGCAGGATGTAATATTATATTTCAGTGATTTTTCTGAATAATAATAACATTAAAGAAATCTCCTATCAATAATATAACACTTGTTTAAATGTATGAGTCAGTCGGAGCCTCCCCAGTACAAAAGCACTGCATCGAATAAGAGTGAAGACATCAAACCTATTGAAAAACACATATGGAATCATGTAGTAGCTCCTCTTTCTATTCTGGTTAGAGCCAGTTTGCGCTGTTCTGTGAAGGGAGTAGCACACAGCTTTGTACGAGATCTTAAGTTACTTGGCAATTTCTCGCATGGAATAGCCTTAATTTCTCAGAACAAGAATAGACTGGCGAGTTTCAGAAGAAAGTTCTTTGTTTCTGGCCATTTTAAGCCTGTAATCGATGATCCAGATACTCAACTAGTCTAAAGAAGGCCAGTTTTATTGCTTCTTTAATCAGGACAACAGTTTCCGCCATGCTAACATAATTGCTCAAGGGTTTTCTATTGATCAATTAGCCTTTTAAAATTATAAACTTGGATTAGCTAACACAACGTGCCATTGGAACACATGATGGTTGCTGATAATGGGCCTCTGTACGCCTATGTAGATATTCCATGAAAAATCTGCCGTTTCCAGCTACAATAGTAATTTACAACATTAACCATGTCTACAGTGTATTTCTGATCAATTTGATGCTATTTTAATGGACAAAAAAAGTGCTTTTATTTCTAAACCAAGGACATTTCTAAGTGACCCCAAACTTTTGAACGGTAGTGTGTGTATATACAGTGGGGCAAAAAAGGACTGAGTCAGCCACCAATTGTGCAAGTTCTCCCGCTTAAAAAGATGAGAGGCCTTTAATTTTCATCATAGGTACACTTCAACTATTCATCCGCATACATAGACATTCTGGCTTTCCTCAAAGCCAGTGGCAATTCATTAGTAAAGATTTTAAAAAGTAATGGGCCTAGACAGCTTCCTTGGGGAATTCCTGATTCTACTTGGATTATGTTGGAGAGGCTTCTATTAACCTCTTCGATATAGGGGGCACTATTTAAATTTTTGGATGAAAAACGTTCCCGTTTTAAACAAGATATTTTGTCACGAAAAGATGCTCGACTATGCATATAATTGACAGCTTTGGAAAGAAAACACTGACGTTTCCAAAACTGCAAAGATATTGTCTGTGAGTGCCACAGAACTGATGCTGGCGAAACCCAGATAAAAATCCAACCAGGAAGTGACACATTTTTTGAAACCGCCTCATGCCAATGACTCCTTATATGGCTGTGAATGAGCTTACGTTTTCCACGCATTCCCCAAGGTGTCTACAGCATTGTGACGTCTTTTTAGGTATTTCCATTGGAGAATGGCTGTAAGGGACCATATATAGCGAGTGGTCACATGGTGTCTCCCGGAGAAAATCTTGCGTAAAATACTGAGGTAGCCATTTTTCCAATCGTTTCTTATGAGACACCAACTGCCTCGACAGATATATTATCGAATACATATGTTAAAAACACCTTGAGGATGGATCCTAAACAACGTTTGCCGTGTTTCTGTCGATATTATGGAGCAAATTTTTTAAAAAGTTTGGCGTTATAGTTGAAGTATTTTCCGGTCGATTTCTCAGCCAAGCAGGATGAACAAACGGGAGCTTTTTCGCCTACAAAAATATTCTTTTTGGAAAAAAGGAACATTTGCTATCTAACTGAGAGTCTCCTAGGTGAAAGCATCTGAAGTTCTTCAAAGGTTGCTTTTCTTATTTTAGTGAAAATGTTTCCTGCTGCCAGCAGAGCCTAGCATAGCATTATGCCATGATAAACTTACACAAATGCTTGTCTAGCGTTGGCTGTAACGCATATTTTGAAAATCTGAGATGACAGTGTTGTTAACAAAAGGCTAAGCTTGTCTTTGAATATATTTATTTCATTTCATTTGCGATTTTCATGAATAGGAAAAGTTGCGTTATGGTAATGCGCTTGAGGCTATGATAACGCTCCCGGATACGGGATTGCTAATCGCAAGAAGTTTAAAGAACACCCTTGTGTTCTGTTAGTCAGGTAACTCTTAATCCACAATATAGCAGGGGATGTAAAGCCAGAATACATGTTTTTCCAGCAGCAAATCATGATTGATAATGTCAAAGGCCTCACTGAAGTCTAACAAAACAGCCCCAAAGAAACCAAATTCCATTTCCTCATTGAAGAGAATTCAAATTTTAGTGACCTTACTGAATTAACTGGAATTGAAATGGAACAGACCCAAACCCTGGTGAGGACTGATAGCCTGGGATAGAATACCCAGGCTATCAGGGTTTTATATTTATTCTTGTAATTATTCCTTTTTTTATACAAAATGTAACCAGGGGAGTCTCATTGAGATATGAATCTCTTCTTCAAGTGAGCCCCGGCCAAGAGACTACTAATTAATAAAAAGAAGAAATTGAACCAGATGTTTTACATTTGGCCTCTGTAGATCTTTAACCACTTAGACCAAGTATTTTAAGAGCACCATGCAGCTGATGAAGGCCATAAAATTGCATATGGTTATTATCTCTCATTAGCATTTTATTTTGGGTCTAGGGGGGTCTAGGGTCTAAGGGGGGTCATGTAAAACCGAGCATTGTTTAACCTCAATATTTAACTTTCCCCAAGACATAATGATAATACTAAACATAATAAAAGACATAATGATAATACTAAACATAATAAAAGACATAATGATAATACTAAATAATACTAAACATGGTATGCTGTATTCACTGTCTGTGTAAACCTTGAAGCAGTGGGGAATGTCTAGTCCCTGTTTTACTGCTTGTGGAAATACAGCCTTGTCAGCTCAGTTCATTTGGCACCAGTATTGACAGCCTAGAGCAATTAAAGTTATTATCGGACATGAAATGGTTGCCATAGCATCCCTATTAGCCTGTCGTTGGAGGCTGGACTTGAAACAAGGAGGGCGTGGCACCCCGCCGAGTCATTATTTACCAGTCACACGTTGAAAGTAAATGAGTGTCTATTATACTGTTGCCTAACTGCATCCATTATATGTCCTGACAATAGACCCTTTCCTCAAAGAGATGATTGTACTTTTATCTGTTTTCGCCGTTTGGAAATATTTAACCTGTTTATCCAGGCGAGTCAATTAAGATTAAGCATTTTTATTTACAATGAAGGCCTGAAAGACAAAGACAGGTTTATGGCACTAGTCCTGTCCAAGTCCATGCCTGTCAATAATCTTTCCTTTCTAGGTTCCCCTTCAGTGGGCGTATCTACTACAGATGCCTTCTTCACACTCTCCTTCTACAAGGCCCTCCTCAGAGCATTTAGCTTTTATCTAGACTTCACATACACACACAGGCACACACATAGACAGACACACACATACACACACACAGGAACACACACACGTATGCACACAGGAATACACACACGCTCACGTACGCACATACACACTCACTCACATTCGCACACACACACACACACACACACACACACACACACACAAAAGGCACATGCACACACATGCGCACACACAGGCACACACACACACCATAATCTGTCCTACACACTCTTACCTCTATACCACACACGCCCGCCTTGTGCCACAATCTACCCTACAGTCCCTACACTAGCGTTTCCCAAACTAGGAGGTCGTGACCCCATGTGGAGTCGTCTGATTTCTGATTGGCTGATGATCTTCTGAATACCTTTCTGATGCATTTCAGTCACTTCAAACCAGTCAGATTGAAATACTGTCAAAAATAGTGTCGGACTGATTTGTAATAGGCTATCTTAGCCCCAATTATTAAAGTAAACATTGGCCGTTGATTACATCACTTTTTTTTATATGTTGGGATCACTGAAGAAATGTTGATCAAAATGGGGTCGCAGGCCCCCAAAAAGTTTGGTAACCCCTGCCCTACACCCACATGTCCTGTGTCACAATCTACCGCCCACGCCCCACATACCCCTCCCCCTGTACTATGTGTACTTACATGGCCATGCTAAACGTCAACTAAAGTCCTACTGTTCCAGCATACCAATTAACCAATCAATCAATGTGTGTCAATCAATCAATGTTCCCACAGAGGCATAGACCTGAGTGATTCTGGAGTACCTGGATGAGGAGTCTCCAGTGGACGAAGGACAATGACGTCACCGACATCCTGGACCTCACCTTCACCGTCAATGAGGTCTTTGGCCAGGTAGGTCAGTCTAAATTAGGGCAACGGTTCCCAACCTTTTCTATTCCGGGGTACACCAAATCACTGTCAAAAGCTCTTGAGGACCACCATTTGCAGAGTGACTTAAATATCTTGCCGGTCAAATTTAGAGTCAATGTTATCAGTGAATGTGATTAAAATGCCTACAATTAATGTTATAAAGTACTGTATTGGGAAAATAATGTTAAATTGCATTTAATGCCATTGATAATCGCAACCTTATCCTTTTTTGGAAGAAAATCAATCTATTAAAAAATAAATATAAAATAAAGAATTGTAAAAATCATTTGCAGGCCACCTACTGGGACCGGTCTCATACACCCTTCACACATACACTTCTCCGATATCATTAAACGTCGAACAAAAAATGTTCAATGCCGAAAAGTAAGCCTATTGTTTGTTTGTCCCGTCAATAAATCTATCAGATTTTGGCAGCAACAGAGTGCTTCTTTTTCGTTATTCTCCCCCAGTCACCAGTTGAAGTATCCTGGGGTAAGGAATGTTCATTTTACGTCATAGGATGCAACCTTTCCAACAAGTCAGTTCGTCAACTTTCTGCCCTGGTTGAGCTGCTCCGGTCAACTGTAAGTGCTATTATTGTGAAGTGAAAACATCCAGGAGCAACAGCGGCTCAGCCACGAATTGATAGGCCACACAAGCTCACAGAACGAGACCAACGAGTGGTGAAGCGCAATGGCGTGTAAAACTCGTCTATCTTTGGTTGCAACACTCACTACTGAGTTCTAAACTGCCTCTGGAAGCAACGTCATCACAATAACTGTTTGACTGGAGCTTCATGAAATGGGTTTCCATGGCCGAGCAGCTGCACACAAACCTAAGATCACCATGCACAATGCCAAGCGTCGGCTTAAGTGGTGTAAAGCTTGTGGCCATTGGACTATGGAGCAGTGGAAACTGACAAATCTGGGTTTGACAGATGTCAGGAGAATGCTACCTGCCCCAATGCATAGTGCCAACTGCAAAGTTTGGTGGAGGAGGAATAATGGTCTGGGGCTGTTTTTTATGGTTCAGGCTATGTCCCTTAGTTCCAGTGAAGGGAAATCTTAATGCTACAGCATACAATGACATTCTAGACAATTCTGTGCTTCCAATGTTCTGGCAACAGTATGGGGAAGGCCCTTTCCTGTTACAGCATGACAAAGCGAGGTCCATAAAGAAATGGTTTGTTGAGATGGAAGAACTTGACTAGCCTGCACAGAACCCTGACCTCAACCCCATTGAACACCTTTAGGATGAATTCGAACACCAGCTTTGAGCCAGGCCTAATCGCCCAACATCAGTGCCCGACCTCACGAATGCTCTTGTGGCTGAATGGAAGCAAGTCCCCACAGCAATGTTCCTACATCTAATGGAAAGCCTTCCGAGAAGAGTGGAGACTGTTATAGCAGCAAAGGGGAGGACCAACTCCATACATACCCACAACTCCTTAATGCCCAAGATTTTGGAATGAGATGTTCGACTAGCAGGTGTCCACATACTTTTGGTCATGTAGTGTATAAGCAAGATGACAGATCCTTCTCATTTCCATGTTGCTTACACCTATCCAGTCTCTTCAGATTTGTCAACGCCAAAGTTAGGGTCTCTAGAGGGTTGGTGTCAGAGACATTACTCTATCCCAACATTAATAACAGGTGAATTCCATTAGTTTGTGGAACAATCATCCGTTGGCTTCCACAACTCCTACTCCAACCCTCCTCTTCCCACGGGTGATAGACTCTTGCCTGGTCTCGCTGTTTGATGCCAGAGAGATGGAGCTGGTCATCGTAGGGGCGGTTGAGATCGACCTCAACAACTGGAGGACCACCACAGAGTACAGAGGAGGTGAGACAGTACAGCAGCTATTTCTGTTCTGGGAAGTGTCCTAGGGAAATATGTATAAAAAGCATTATAGGCCTTATGTTCAAACTGAAAGTGACATGCCTTCAGAGAAAACAGAGGAGCGAGGAAAGCACAATATTAAAACACTAACAAAGACCAGGTAATGGACCAGGTAATGGACCAGGTAATGGGCCAGGTAATGGACCGGGTAATGGGCCAGGTAATGGGCCAGGTAATGATCCAGGTAATGGGCCAGGTAATGGGCCAGGTAATGGGCCAGGTAATGGACCAGGTAAGGGACCAGGGATTGGGCCAGGTAATGGACCGGGTAATGGGCCAGGTAATGGACCAGGTAATGATCCGGGTAATGGACCAGGTAATGATCAGGGTAATGGACCAGGTAATGGGCCAGGTAATGGACCAGGTAATGATCCAGGTAATGGGCCAGTTAATGGACCAGGTAATGATCCAGGTAATGGGCCAGGTAATGGACCAGGTAATGATCCAGGTAATGGGCCAGGTAATGATCCAGGTAATGGGCCAGGTAATGATCCAGGTAATGGGCCAGGTAATGGATCAGGTAATTTTCCGGGTAATGATGCAGGTGATGATGCAGGTAATGGACCAGGTAATGGGCCAGGTAATGGGCAAGGTAATGGACCAGGTAATGATCCGGGTAATGGGCCAGGTCATGGGCCAGGTCATGGGCCAGGTAATGGGCCAGGTAATGATCCAGGTAATGGACCAGGTAATGATCCAGGTAATTGACCAGGTAATGATCCAGGTAATGGACCGGGTAATGATGCAGGTAATGATGCAGGTAATGGGTCAGGTAATGGACCAGGTAATGGGCCAGGTAAGGGACCAGGTAATGATCCAGGTAATGGACCAGGGAATGGGCCAGGTAATGGGCCAGGTAATTTACCAGGTAATGGACCAGGTAATGATACAGGTAATTGACCAGGTAATGGACAAGGTAATGATCCAGGTAATGGGCCAGGTAATGTTCCAGGTAATGATCCAGGTAATGGGCCAGGTAAGGGACCAGGTAATGATCCAGGTAATTGACCAGGTAATGGACAAGGTAATGATCCAGGTCATGGATCAGGTAATGGACCAGGTAATGGACCAGGTCATGATCCAGGTAATGGACCAGGTCATGATCCAGGTAATGATCCAGGTAATGGACCAGGTAAGGGACCAGGTAATGATCCAGGTAAGGGACCAGGTCATGATCCAGGTAATGGACCAGGTCATGATCCAGGTAATGATCCAGGTAATGGACCAGGTAATGATCCAGGTAATGGACCAGGTCATGATCCAGGTAATGATCCAGGTAATGGACCAGGTCATGGTGGAAATGCTGTCAGTGTTGGTCATGCTCTGTTTAATGTAAAGTGTCACTTTCTGAAGGCATAAATCATTCCGTGTCCTTTCTGCATTACAATGTACTACAGTCCATATGTTCCAACTGTCAGGGCTGCTACAGTACACTAATGACAGAGCATTCAACGGCAAGTAAAACACAACACAGCACCGATCTCATGGCCTCGTTAGCACACATGCCCCATGTCACCTGACCTAAGACTAAGAGATAGTGTCTGTGACTGACTACGCCTATGTCGTGTCTGTGACTGACTACGGCTACGTCGTGACTGTGACTGACTACGGGGTGACTGACTAAAGCTACATCGTTACTATGACTGACTATGACTACATTGTGACTGTGACTGACTACTTCGTGACAGTGACTGACTACTTCGTGACAGTGACTATGGTTAGACCTTGACTTTGACTGACTACGGCTACGTCGTGAATGTCACTGACTACGGCTACGTCGTGACTGTGACTGACTACGGTTACGTTGTGACTGTGACTGACTATGGCTACGTCTTGAATGTGACTGACTACGGCAACATCTTGAATGTGACTGACTACGGCTACGTCTTGAATGTGACTGACTACGGCTACGTTGTGACTGACTACGGCTACGTTGTGACTGACTGGCTCCGTCTTGACTGTCACTGACTATGGGGTGACTAAGGCTACGTCGTGACTGTGACTGACTACGGGGTGACTGACTAAAGCTACATCGTGACTGTGACTGACTATGGCTACGTCGTGACTGTGACTGACTACGGCTACGTCGTGACTGTGATTGACTACGGCTGTGACTGACTGACTACGGCTACGCCGTGACTGTGACTGACTACGGGTACGCCCTGACTGTGACTGACTATAGCTACTTCTTGACGTTGAGTGACTACGGCTACGTCATGACTGTGACTGGCTTCGTCTTGACTGTCACTGACTATGGAGTGACTAAGGCTACGTCGTGACTGTGACTGACTATGGCTACGTCTTGACTGTGACTGACTATGGCTACGTTGTGACTGTGACTGACTATGGCTACGTTGTGACTGACTGGCAACGTCTTGACTGTCACTGACTATGGGGGGGACTGACTACGGCTACATCGTGACTGACTGACTAAGGCTACGTCGTGAGTGTGACTGACTATGGCTACGTTGTGATTGTGACTGACTACGGCTACGTTGTGACTGACTATGGCTACGTTGTGACTGTGACTGACTATGGCTACGTTGTGACTGACTGACTATGGCTACGTCTTGACTGTCACTGACTATGGGGGACTGACTATGGCTACATCGTGACTGACTGACTATGGCTACGTTGTGACTGTGACTGACTGCAGCTACGTCGTGATTGTGACTGACTGCAGCTACATCCTGATTGTGACTATGGCTACGTTGTGACTGTGACTGACTGCAGCTACGTCGTGACTGTGGCTATGGCTACGTTGTGATTGTGACTAACTATGGCTACGTTGTGACTGACTGCAGCTACGTCGTGACTGATTGACTGCAGCTACGTCGTGAGCACCATTGCAATATCTCTCAGCCTCTTTTGAACAGACAGATGTGGCGGAGAGGCCGACAAAGCCTGAAATTCCCATAAATGTCTGTAAATCATGAATCACCCAGAAGGACCTGCTCCAGCTGCCAGGCTGCTCATCTGGTTCTCGTTACAGCTAAGTTCTTAATTGGACAAACTCATCATCTGTTCAATTGAATCCGTTTGACCCAAATCCTCAATCTGCTGTGGATGGATGGATTGGATCACGAGCAGGACTGGAAAGAGCTTCCAGTCGACCGCCTCCTTTTCACCACAGCCTCCAAAGCAAACAGCACCCTGTTTAGACTGCAGTTTGTCTTATAAAGTGGAAGCTTTACAAAGACAGAGAAAGGGACGAACATAACATTTGCCCTGAGAATGTAAGCTAGCTTTTCAGTATTACAGTTTTGTTTGATTGCTTAAGCACGATTTAAAACAGGGCCCGTGTTTTCATAACACTACACCCAATTAGCACAACCACACACCCAATTAGCACAACCACACACCCAATTAGCACAACCACACACCCAATTAGCACAACCACACACCCAATTAGCAAAACACTACAGATCCTTTGCAAAAATTAAACACTCTTGTAAAAACAATACACTTCTTTTTAAAAACCACACTTTGTTACCATATAAAACACACACGTTTCACATTACTATACTCTGTTTGCACGAGTTACACTCTGCTGTGATAAACCTAAAACACTTTTAGCACTTCTACTTCCCTAGGAGTAGAGTAGGCTACTATCAACAAAGTACAAATGTAATGTAAATTCACCAAACACTACACAAGACCAATGTTGCAGACTGAAGAAACTCATTTCTCAACACGCCCAAAATGTTGACATGGAGATTCATAATACTGTAACCAAACGTCACTTTACGTATTGTAAGTTAAAAAATAAATAAAAACTAGACATTGTCTCATCGCCGAGCTGGATCTGGCCAGAGAATTTAATCAACATCGCAGGCAATGTTGTCATTAGCAAGACACCTTGGAAAGAAATGCCTTAAATGACAAATCCATCCTTGCATTGCTGCTACCTCCATCTGGTCACAGGCCTCCTCCATGGCTTGGATGAGGGGTACCTCAGCCTGGAGACGGAGATCATATACCTTCCACCGCCATGCCGAGAAAAACTCTTCTATAGGGTTGAGGAATGGAGAGTATGGTGGAAGATATAGGACGGTGAAATGTGGATGTTGCTGAAACCAGTTCTGAACCAGAGCAGAGCGGTGGAAAGACACATTGTCCCAGACAACAATGTATTTCATATGATCGATTTGATTTGCTGCTGTTATGTTGTGCAATTGGTCCAAGAATGTAAGTATGAGTGCTGTGTTGTAAGGGCCCATATGGGCATGGCGGTGGAGGACCCCATTCTGTGTAATGGCTGCACAGAGTGTTATATTACCCCCACGTTGCCCTGGGACATTGACTATAGCCCTGTGGCCAATGATGCTTCTTCCCCTCCTTCGTGTTCTCGTCAGGTTGAACCCAGCCTCATCTACGTAAATGAACTCATGCTGGATCTCCTCTCCATCCATAAGTAAAACAGTGTCAGGCAAAATTGTGTAGTTCAGTGTAGATCTAGTATTCATATTACAGTACAGTAAAAGATTATGAGACAGTATGCAAGATCACACTGCTAAAGTGAATACATACCTCTGCATAATCATGCCTCAGTTGTTTCACCCTTTCGGAATTGTGCTCGAAAGGCACTCGATAAATTTGCTTCATTTGTTTTGTTTTTAGGATGCGTGCCAGTGTTGATGTTGAGACCTGATGGATATCGTTGAAAATTGCGTGGTTATTGACAATGTTAGCTTGGAGCTGCTTGAGTGTTATAGCATTGTTGGCCAAAACCATGTTTACCATCTCCCTCACTTGCTGTTCTGTGAACATAGGAGGCCTTCCCCCTCGTGGTCCCTGACCCTCAATCCGAAAAGAAAAAAACAGTATACAATAGTACAGTAATTTCACAGGAAAAGGTAACAGAAGTGCTGATAGTGCATAGAATACAGTACTGTAAGCAGTTACTGAAACCGTGCAGATGTTTTCGATATGATGATATTTTTACAATACCTATTTTCCAGTCTAAATGTTCTCATCACACTTGCCACTGTATATCAGCTTAGATTTGGCTGTACTCGCAGTCCAGCCTCCCTCAGCGTCAGGCCGTGGTTGACAACGTGGTCAACCAGTGTTGCGCGGATCTCATTTGTCAGATTCGGGCCTCTTTGAGCACCTTCTTGTCTTCCTCCTCCTCCTCCTCGTCGTTGTCTTACTCTTTCTCTGACTCTTTCCATTGTACTTGAAGACCGATGAACTCACCTGATGCTTTTTATAGTGCTCATACACCTGATTGGTGTGTCTACAATTAAGCAAACGAGTGTTTGCACACCTGGTGACTGTGTTGAACCAATAGGTTGGAGGGTGTGGTAATCTGACAGTCAGTGCTTTGGTATTACAAGGACGTGACTTCATGATAGATGTTTGTGTGTAATGTATGTTAAGTGTGTTTAGTGTTTTGCAAATCACTGTGTGTAGAGTTTTGCAACAAGTGTGAGGTTGACAATGTGCTTATAGTTGTGCAGATATGGGCTGATGTTTTGCTTCTTGGGTGTAAGGTTTTGCTAATAGTGTACTACTTTTAACTACAATTCTGGTCTTTTGGATAATTATTGGCCTTTTGTCCAATCAGGGGCTACTTTTTCTTTGTGTTCTGGAACGTAGCCCTGTTTCTTTGTGTTCTGGAACGTAGCCCTGTTTCTTTGTATTCTGGAACGTAGCCCTGTTTCTTTGTATTCTGGAACGTAGCCCTGTTTCTTTGTGTTCTGGAACGTAGCCCTGTTTCTTTGTGTTCTGGAACGTAGCCCTGTTTCTTTGTGTTCTGGAACGTAGCCCTGTTTCTTTGTGTCTTTCATTTTGTTTCTTTGTGTTCTGGAACGGATAGCCCTGTTTCTTTGTGTCTTTGATCATTTTTGTTAATTGATTTCTATCATTAGATAATTTACCTGTGTTGGTTTCTCACCAGTTGGTCAGTTGTTAAAATGACATCAGCTTCCATAAACAAAGACATATTTAGTTCAGTTCTTTCTGTTTGTATGGTTGTGAGGTATTGTTTGTTATTGACTACCTGCCTGTGTTTGACCATTGCCTGCCTGTGACCACGATTCCTGACTTCTGCTAAGGCCTAATAAACATCTACCGCGCTCTGTGGGTGAATCTACACCTTTTTCTCCCTAAGTATTCATTACAAAACTGAAAAGTAGAAGGTATTATATATTTTTATGTTATATTCAAATCACTTCCTGAATTGACTACCTTAAATTCAAATGACAATGTGTCATGTATAAAATAAGTAGTTTTGTTGGAATTGTCTTGCATTGTATTTTATTTTTAAATGTGCCAGTCTATTGTCTATTTTTACTGGCTTTTAGAATAATTTTATCCATAGAATATCCTGGGCATCCCTTAGTAAAAGCATCTATTATGTTATTTAAGTACGATGCTATTGATATTAAGTATTCAAATATTTAAGATCATAGCTTGATCAGAGCTTTCAAAATAAATGATGCAGCGATAATTACGTCTGGAGAGTCATATAACTGTACTGTACTGTAAGTTCGTTTATGAGGACCTTATTTGTGTGATTTTCTAAATAAAACTATTTGCATATTTTTTTTAAATGTTACATCCCCTTGGAAACAAAGTAAAACAGTATTTAATTCATCAGTTGAAAAGTTGTGATATACTGTATTTAGATTAGATGTGCATTCAAATTGCTCATTTACATTTATGAAATGACTTATATATTGCAAAAAGAGGGAGCCTATTGGGAAACTATTGGTCCTTCGATCTCTCAACTACCTTGTCCTGTATGACTTTGTCTTGCAGAATTGAGAAATTGTAAAATACATGTTTATGATGAAACCCGATATGCATTGGTTAGATACTTCAACTACTGCTGCTACTACTACTACTACTGCTACTAATACTACTACTACTACTACTAATGCCAGTAGTGCTATTGCTGCTGCTACAGCTACTACTACTACTGATACTACTACGACTGCTGCTACTACTGCTACTACAACTGCCACTGCTACTACTACTGTGACTACTGCTACTGCTACTGCTACTACTACTAATGCCAGTACTGCTATTGCTGCTGCTGCTACTACTACTGCTACTGCCCGTTCATGTTTAATCTACACACTACGACACCTACTACGATTTAATGGAGTCACTTGTTTTCAGTAAAAATATAAAGAAAAATTGCTACTACTACTACTACTTTATCTAATACCACTGCTGCTACTGATGACTTTTAAATATTTGGTGTAATGTGATGTTACTACAAATACTACTACTGCTACTACTACTACCTGTACTACCACTACTACTACTACAACTACTACTACTACTACTGCAACTACCACTACCACCACCACCTCTACCACTAACACGACTACTACCACCGCTACTACCCCCACTTCTACTACCACTACCACTACAACTACCATTATTACTACTACTACTACCACTAGCAAAACCACTACTACCACTACTACGACTACCACCACATCTACGCCTCCTGCTACTACTACTGCCACTACCACTACTAACACTAATATTACCACCACTACTACCACTACTACCACTTCTACCACTGCTACTACTGCTACTACTACCACCGCTACTACCACGACTACTAGTACTTCTACTACCACTAACACTACCTCTACTACTTCTACCACTACCGCCACTACCACTACTACCACTACCACTAACACTACTAAAACTACAATTACTAATACTACAACTACTAGCAATACTACTCCTACTACTACAACTACTACCACCACCACTACCACTACCAATACTACCACTACCACTACCAATACTACCGCTACCGCTACCACTACTACCACTACACCTACCATTACTACCACTACTGCAACTTATACTACTCCTACTACTACTACCACTAACAATACTACTACTACCACTACTACCACTTCTACACCTGCTACTACTGCTACTACTACTACTACTACCACCGCTACTACTACTCCTTCTACTACCACTATTACCACTACAACTACCATTACTACTACTACCACCACCACTATTCTACTACTACCACTACCACTTATACTACTACCACTATTACTACTAGTACTACTACTGCCACTACCAGTTCCACCACTACCGCCACTACCACCACTACCACTACCAGTACTACCACTTCTACGCCTGCTACTGCTGCTACTACTACTACTACTACTACTACCACCACTACTATTACTACTACTTCTGCTACCACTATCACTACCACTATTACCACTACAACTACCATTACTTCTCCTACTACTACTACTACCACCACCATTATTCTACTACTACTACTACCACTACCACTACCACCACTTATACTACTACCACTACCACTACTACTACTAGTACTACTACTGCCACTACCAGTACCACCACTACCGCCACTACCACTTCCACTACTACCACCACTACCACTACCGCTATCACTACTACCACTACACCTACCATTACTACTACTTATACTACTCCTACTACTACCACTAACAATACTACTACTAATACCACTTCTACTACTACTTCCACTACCTCTACTACTGCTACTACTGATTCTGCTACTACTACTATTACTACTACTTATACTACTCCTACTACTACTACCACTAACAATACTACTACTAATACCACTTCTACTACTACTTCCACTACCTGTACTACTGCTACTACTGATTCTGCTACTACTACTTATACTACTCCTACCTACTACTACCACTAACAATACTACTACTAATACCACTTCTACTACTACTTCCACTACCTCTACTACTGCTTCTGCTACTACTACTATTACTACTGCTACTGCTACAATACTACTACTGCTATTACTACCACTACTACCACTTCTACCAATACTACTACTTCTACAACCCCAACCACTAGTAGTAGTAGTAGCAGTACTACAACTACTACTACTAACACTACTACTACTACTACTGCTATCACTGATACTACTACTACTACTATCATTACTGCTATCACTACTACTATCATTACTGCTATCACTACTACTACTAACACTACTACTACTACTACTATCATTACTGCTATCACTACTACTACTATCATTACTGCTATCACTACTACTATCATTACTGCTACTACTACTATCATTACTGCTATCACTACTACTACTACTATCATTACTGCTATCACTACTACTAGTACTATCATTACTGCTATCACTACTACTACTACTACTATCATTACTGCTAACACTACTACTACTACTATCACTACTACTAACACTACTACTACTACTACTATCATTACTGATATCACTACTACTACTACTACTACTATCATTACTGCTATCACTACTACTACTACTATCATTACTGCTATCACTACTACTATCATTACTGCTATCACTACTACTACTACTACTATCATTACTGCTATCACTACTACTACTACTACTATCATTACTGCTATCACTACTACTATCATTACTGCTATCACTACTACTACTACTACTATTACTGCTATCACTACTACTACTAACACTACTACTACTACTACTATCATTACTGCTATCACTACTACTACTATCATTACTGCTACTATCACTACTACTACTATCACTACTACTACTACTACTACTACTACTATCATTACTGCTATCACTACTACTATCATTACTGCTATCACTACTACTATCATTACTGCTATCACTACTACTATCATTACTGCTATCACTACTACTATCATTACTGCTATCACTACTACTATCATTACTGCTATCACTACTACTACTAGTATCACTACTACTCACTACTACTACTACTACTACTACTACTACTACTATCATTACTGCTATCACTACTACTACTACTACTACTATGATCATTACTGCTAACAACTGCTATCTACTACTACTACTAACACTACTACTACTACTCTACTACTACTACTACATCATTACTGCTATCACTACTACTACTATCATTACTACTATACATCTTACTACTAACACTACTACTACTACTATCATTACTACTACTATCATTACTACTAACACTACTACTACTACTACTAACTACTACTACTACTACTACTACTACTACTACTATCATTACTGCTATCACTACTACTACTACTACTACTATGATCATTACTGCTAACAACACTACTACTACTACTATCATTACTACTAACACTACTACTACTACTACTACTACTACTACTACTATCATTACTGCTATCACTACTACTACTACTACTACTATGATCATTACTGCTAACAACACTACTACTACTACTATCATTACTACTAACACTACTACTACTACTATCATTACTACTACTATCATTACTACTAACACTACTACTACTACTATCACTACTACTACTATCATTACTACTACTATCATTACTACTAACACTACTACTACTATCATTACTGCTATCACTACTACTACTACTACTATCATTACTGCTAACACTACTACTACTACTATCACTACTACTACTAACACTACTACTACTAACACTAATACTAACACTACTACTACTATCATTACTACTAACACTACTACTATCATTACTACTACTATCATTACTACTAACACTACTACTACTCATCATTACTGCTAACACTACTACTACTACTACATTACTGCTAACACTACTACTACTATCATTACTGCTAACACTACTACTATATCATTACTACTAACACTACTACTACTATCATTACTATCATTACTACTATCATTACTACTAACACTACTACTACTATCATTACTACTAACACTACTACTACTATCATTACTGCTAACACTCACTACTACATTACTACTCATTACTACTACTACTATCACTACTAACTACTCACTACTACTATCATTACTACTAACACTACTACTACTATCATTACTACTACTACTACTACTATCATTACTGCTAACACTACTACTACTATCATTACTGCTAACACTACTACTACTATCATTACTACTAACACTACTACTACTACTATCATTACTGCTATCACTACTACTACTACTACTACTATCATTACTGCTAACACTACTACTACTATCATTACTACTAACACTACTACTACTATCATTACTGCTAACACTACTACTATTATTACTGCTAACACTACTACTATCATTACTGCTAACACTACTACTACTACTATCATTACTGCTAACACTACTACTACTATCATTACTACTACTACACTACTACTATCATTACTGCTAACACTACTACTACTACTATCATTACTGCTAACACTACTACTACTACTATCATTACTACTACTATCATTACTGCTAACACTACTACTACTAACACTACTACTACTACTATCATTACTACTAACACTTACTACTACTATCATTACTACTAACACTACTACTACTATCATTACTACTAACACTACTACTACTATCATTACTACTAACACTACTACTACTACTATCATTACTACTAACACTACTACTACTACTATCATTACTGCTAACACTACTACTACTATCATTACTACTAACACTACTACTACTATCATTACTACTAACACTACTACTACTATCATTGCTTACTAACTAACACTACTACTACTACATACTACTTACTAACACTACTACTACTATACTATTACTGCTATCACTACTACTATCATTACTACTAACACTACTACTACTACTACTACTACTACTATCATTACTACTACTACACTACTACTACTATCATTACTACTACTACACTACTACTACTACTATCATTACTGCTATCACTACTACTATCATACTACTACTGCACTACTACTATCATTACTGCTAACACTACTACTACTATCATTACTACTAACACTACTACTACTATCATTACTGCTAACACTACTACTATTATTACTGCTAACACTACTACTATCATTACTGCTAACACTACTACTACTACTATCATTACTACTACTATCATTACTGCTAACACTACTACTATCATTACTACTAACACTACAACTACTAACATTACTGCTATCACTACTACTATCATTACTGCTAACACTACTACTACTACTACTATTATCATTACTGCTAACACTACTACTACTATCATTACTACTAACACTACTACTACTACTATCATTACTACTAACACTACTACTACTATCATTACTACTAACACTACTACTACTATCATTACTACTAACACTACTACTACTACTATCATTACTACTAACACTACTACTACTACTAACACTACTACTACTATCATTACTACTAACACTACTACTATCATTACTGCTAACACTACTACTATCATTACTACTAACACTACAACTACTATCATTACTGCTATCACTACTAATACTATCATTACTGCTAACACTACTACTACTACTACTACTACTACTACTAACACTACTACTACTATCATTACTACTAACACTACTACTACTATCATTACTACTAACACTACTACTACTATCATTACTGCTATCACTACTACTATCATTACTACTAACACTACTACTACTATCATTACTGCTAACACTACTACTACTATCATTACTGCTAACACTACTACTACTATCATTACTAACACTAACACTACTACTACTACTATCATTACTGCTAACACTACTACTACTATCATTACTACTAACACTACTACTACTATCATTACTACTAACACTACTACTACTATCATTACTAACACTACTTACTATTATTACTACTATTACTACATTTAACACTCTACTACTACTATCATTACTGCTAACACTACTATCATTACTACTAGAGCTACTACTATCATTACTGCTAACACTACTACTAAATTGGTGCATTCACTACTATCATTACTACTAACACTACCAGTACTAACATTAGTGCTAACACTACTAAATCATTACTTAACACTACTACTATATCATTACTAGAACACTACTACTACTATCATTACTATAACACTAGGTATTCATTACTGCTAACACTAGGTACTATCATTACTAGGTGCTACTATATTACTGCTAACACTACTGATCATGACTACTAACACTACTACTCTATCATTACTGCTAACACTGACTACTAGTTACTGTTCTACTACTATCATTACTACTAACACTAGACTACTATCATTACTGCTAACACTACTACTACTATCATTACTACTGAGCTACTACTACTATATTACTACTAACACTACTACTACTATCATTACTGCTAACACTACTACTACTATCATTACTGCTAACACTGACTACTGCCCATTACTACTTGGGTGTACTATCATTACTGCTAACACTAGCTATACCTGGACTACTGACACTACTGCTACTATCATTACTACTACTACTACTACTACTATCATTACTACTAACACTACTGGTACTACTCATTACTGCTATCACTACTACTACTATCATTACTGGAACACTACTACTGGACTATCATTACTGCTAACTACTGACTACTAGACTAACTTGGGAATTACTGAACACTACTACTACTATCATTACTGCTAACACTACTACTACTATCATTACTGCTAACACTTAATGGCTACTAACACACTACAGGGAGCCTGCTAACACTAACTACTATCATTACTATAATACCTAGATCATTACTGAACAAGTACTACTATCATTAGACTAACACTACTACTACTATCATTACTGCTAACACTACTAGGCTAGGGTTACTGCTAACACTACTACTACTATGTTACTAGAACACTACTACTACTATCATTACTACTAACACTACTACTACTATCATTACCTTACTGTTCAGTACTGAGACTACTACTAGGGTCATTACTACTAACACTACTACTACTATCATTACTACTAACACTTACTACTAGCGCTAACACTACTACTACTATCATTACTACTAACTGGACTACTGTCAACCGTGACACTGGCTACTATCATTACTAAACACTACACTCCTATCATTACTGCTAACACTACTACTAAGAGCAGTTCTACTATCTTGCTAACACTACTACTTACATCATTACTGCTAACACTGGTGATCATTACGTAACACTACTACTACTACCATTATGTAACACTGCTACTACTACTATGCAGAGATTACTATTACTACTACTACTATCATTACTGCTAACACTACTACTACTAGGGGGATTAACTAGACTACTATTACTATCATTACTGTCACTACTACTATAGCAACACTGATACTATCATTACTACTAACACTACTACTACTATCATTACTACTAACACTACTACTACTATCATTACTATAACACTACTACTATCATTACTAACAGTACTACTAGAACTAGAGCCCTTACTACTAACACTACTACTAGTATCATTACTGAACACTACTACTACTATCATTACTACTAACACTACTACTACTACTATCATTACTACTAACACTACTACTACTATCATTACTACTAACACTCACTACTATCATTACTACTAACACTACTACTACTACTCATTACTACTAACACTACTACTACTATCATTACTACTAACACTACTACTACTATCATTACTACTAACACTAGGACTACTATCATTACTGGTAACACTACTACACTATCATTACTACTAACACTACTACTACTATCATTACTGAGACTACAGACTAGATTAGACTACTATCTACTTTATCATTACTACTAACACTACTACTACTATCATTACTACTAACAAGAGCTACTACTATCATTACTGAACTACTACTAGTCTACTAAAACTACTGACTGATTTGGATCACTACTACTACTACTATCATTCTGGGACTAGACTACTATCATTACTGCTATCACACTACTACTATCACTACTATCATTACTAAGAGTTTTACTACTGATCATTACTACTAACTACTACTACTATCAACTGAACACTACTACTCTGTATCATTGCTGCTAACACTACTACTAGGGATTACTGCTAACACTACTACTACTTTTACTGCTATCACACTACTAGGGGTTACTGCTAACACTACTACTACTACTATCATTGAAGATCATTACTACTAAGGACTACTAACACTACTACTACTCATCATTACTGAGTTGATGAGCATTACTGCTAACACTACTAAGGGATCAGGTACTCCTACTAAATCATTACTGGACTAAGAGACTACTACTATCATTACTACTAACACTACACTACTATCATTACTGCTAACACTACTACTAATTACTGCTAACACTTACTATCATTACTGCTAACACTACTACTACTACTATCATTACTGAACACTACTACTACTACTATCATTACTACTAACAGTTACTGAGCAGACTACTAACACTACTACTACTACTGATCATTACTGCTAACACTACTACTACTACTACTATCATTACTGCTAACACTACTACTACTACTATCATTACTACTAACACTACTACTACTATCATTACATCTACTACTACTATCATTACTACTAACACTACTACTACTATCATTAGGGACTGAAGGTTGCTACTATCATTACTACTAACACTACTACTTATCATTACTGCAACTACTTGGAATCATTAGAGTGGTAACACTACTACTACTATCATTACTGCTAACTGCTAGCAGAGACTAGAAGACTACTAACACTACTACTACTATCAGGGACTAACACTACTACTACTATCATTACTACTAACACTACTACTACTATATCATTACTGCTAACTACTTCACTACTACTACTATCATTACTACTAACACTACTACTGCTATCATTACTGCTAACACTACTACTACTATCATTACTGTAAGCTACGCTAATCATTCTACTAACGACTACACTATCATTACTACTAACACTACTACTACTACTATCAGGACTACTACTACTAGAGACTCAAAGGATGCTACTATCATTACTGCTAACACTAGGAGGGTATCATTAGGCTAACACTACTACTACTATCATTACTGCTAACACTGGACTACTAGGTTACTGAACACTACTACTAAGATTACTGAACACTACTATGGGATCAGACTGCTAACACTACTACTACTATCATTACTACTAGACTACTACTACTATCATTGGGACTAACACTACTACTACTATCATTACTGAACACTACTACTACTATCATTACTGGGAACACTGTTGGATGAGAGCTACTATCATTACTGCTAACAGGACTACTACTAGGTTACTGGTCACTAGACTTGATCATTAGCTACTACTACTACTATCATTACTGGAAGACTACTAGCTATCATAGTAAATTACTATGACTACTACTATCATTACTACTAACACTACTACTACTATCATTACTACTAACAAGGTACTAGATTACTGAGGTCTAACTACTATCATTACTGAACACTACTAACTACTATCATTACTACTACAGACTACTACTACTGATCATCAAAGGTAGGCTACTACTACTATCATTACTGCTAACACTACTACTAGATTACTGCTAAGACTACTGATCATTACTACTAACACACCTAGGACTAAGGACTACTATACTACAAGGCATCAAGCTACTATCATTGACTAACACTACTACTACTATCCTACTAACACTACTACTACTATCATTACTACTATGACTACTACTATCATGTACTAACACTTGAAATTACTGCTAACTACTACTATCATTACTATGGACACTACTACTAAATTACTACTAACACTACTACTACTACTAAGGGGAGAAAGAGATTAATGACCACTACTGGGAGATTACTGAGGACTCTACTACTATCATTACTACTAACACTACTACTACTATCATTACTACTAACAATTACTACTATCATTACTACTAACACTACTACTACTATCATTACTACTAACACTACTACTACTATCAGTGTACTGTAACACTACTACTACTATCATTACTGCTAACACTACTACTACTATCATTACCAACAACTACTACTATCATTACTACTAGACTACTACTACTATCATTACTGAACACTACTACTTATCATTGGCTACTAACACAGATACTACTATCATTTCCAGAGGCATTACTACTAACACTGGAACTCCATCATTACTGTATCACTACTACTATCATTACTGCTAACACTACTAGATTATCATTACTGCTAACACTACTACTACTATCATTACTGCTAACACTACTACTACTATCATTTGCTATGGTCTACTACT